>NC_090246.1:42509365-42669365 GCF_037325665.1 Littorina saxatilis
TCACTGTCGCTCATAGATCACAGAGTAAATATTTGATTGATTGATATGCAACTTACATAGCACACATATCCACACACTAGGTATATGCTCAAGGCGCTTGGATGATGTTCTAGTCCTCCCTCGTGGTGGCTGTCTCACCCTGTGGTGAGACCAGTGACTCGGCTGCCGCTGGCGCTTAGTAGTATTAGTAGTACTGATGTAACACCACAGGGATAGGTGTATGCTGGGTGTGTTCATGTTTCTATAGGCCACTTTAATGCTGACAGATCTTTATTTTGCGTGCTCAGTCTTTTTGCATACGTCACTACGTGTGTACACTACACACACTGAACCTCGGTTTAAGGTCTCATCCGACAGTATGTGCATGTATTTTATAATTTTAAGAAGTCAAAAAGATAATTCATAATTTACAAGATTGTACAACATCAGTTCAGGTTGCATGACACTGACAGGAAGATTAGGCAAAAAAAAAAAGTCTGTTCCTGATCACCCGACGAACCCTAGCTTGGACTCAGAGGTTTGGGGTCGGGGGTGGGATGGCAAGCATAACATTGATAGATGACTATAGTTTTGCAGTGGTTTGCTGTCTTGTACTATGAGTGTTAACAGCAATTGTTTATAATTTGTTACTCAACTTACAGTAAGGACAATTAGCTTTTCTCAGCAACTGCTAACAATTGTGACTTGCAACAGCGCTTCCTTAAACATTGGGACACTTCTTTTGTTGTTGTTGAACATTTAATGGCTATAGTGTAGAAACTAGAAATGCTGAGATACATTGATGTAGTCATGAACAACAGCAACAACAAAAACAAGAACATGTTTTGAATTCTGATAGCTAGTGAAACTGACAGCTTGATTAGAATTATGTAGTTTTTGCAATTGCTGACTGAGTTGCATCCTTTGGTTTTACCTTGCATTGATTATCACCTTTGCTGACAATTGACTCATTGAGTGCAGTATTGAGTAACGTATAGTTATTTTATTTCAAGTTAACTTCTGCATGATGTTAATCCTACTCAAACTTAGTCAAAGTAAGGTATCATTATTTGTGAATAATGTGAAGTTGAAGATACAAATTAATGAGAAAGTTTGTGTATTTTTCTGTACACTCTTGCTATTTACTGTTTCAGTGCTGAACCATTTGCTTGAATTCTTGATCAGATGATGACAGAGTGACACCTGGTGGTACCCAATAAAACTGCCTTTGCTGCTATAACTACAAGCAATTTCTACAATTCAGAACAGTAAGTGCATGAGGTTCCATTTTAAGCTGTCAAGAGTAAATCTCAGGAATAGATTAGAAGATTTAGTTATCATGTTATGTCACACGTCTTGCTTTCTTGACTTTTCTCACACTCTCTTGTCAGACTCAGAGAGTGCATGATTGTACATTTTTTTAACAGGAATTTTTAATGTTCCTAATTGGAAAACAAATGTGTCATAATGTTAGTGTTTAGGATAACTATATGGCAGAGAGAATCATGGAAATGATTGGGTGATGGCGGTGTGTCGCTGGTGTGCAAGAGGGTGGGTGGGTGTGGAGAGAGTAGTGATGGTAGTCAACTACTAACTAAAAGATTACTGATTGCATACATTTAGTGTTTATTGATTTGGAGGGTGGGGGAGGAAGGCAAGCAGTATTATTACATGTGTATGGGTATACTAGTTGTGCGTGTTCCAAATGGGGGTGGAGGTTGGCATGGCAAGCAATAGCTCAGTCGGTATAGTGGCCTTGAATCCAGTTGTGGGGATTTATTTCTCAGAATTAACGTTGTGCAGACTCTGCTTGGTTTCTGAATAGCTTATTAAGCCTGTGACTGTGTGCATACATAAAGATCTCAAGTTCACAGTTTCAGGGCTTGGAATTAATGGAAACATCAACACACATGTAGGAAAAACTCAAAAAAAGGAGGGGGGGGGGGGGGGGTGAGTTTGGTCCCACGGTAGTGTTTGAATGAAAGCAATCTTACTTTTTAAGAGGGTAATCTTGCAGGACTATGATTCTTACATTGGTAGTTGACTAGTGTAGTTGTGGTTTTGTACTAGTGAGGAATGTCATCTATGTCATGTGATTTCTTGCTTCTTCTTTTTGTGTGTGCAGCTAAAGATGTTGGACCTTGCCTACAGCCTAGTTTTGCATCTCCAACACCGTGGCTTTACTCTGAGACACCACAGAAAACACAGCCTTTTCTGCTGCTGAAAGGTAAACATTAGGTTAAATTTGTGTTTGTTTTGATTTGTATGTTTTCCTTTTGTAGTCTATGGCAGGAGATTTGTGCAGGTGTACAAATGGTAGAGGTGTCAGAGGAAATGTCCACTTGTTACTTGTCTAGAGCTATATCAGTACATATATGTATCACAAATACGCATCAAATGTACTGATAGAGACCACATGGACAATTTCAAGCACTTTTCTGCCAGGGGTAAGGTCAGCTATGTAAGAATCATGTCTTACTCTGTTCATGCAAAAATAAGGTTCTGCATTTGAATGAGTTTGAATCAGGCACCTGTGTTTTTGCTCTTGTTTGTGCCCTCTTGTGAACTGTTAACTTATGAACAACCACCCCAGCAAGCAACTCTTTACTGTTCTGAGCACAACAGAAGGCCAGGGCGCATGGTCTGGGCATATGGATGGTAAACACATCTCATGCACAAGTACAGGCCTGAAAGTGGCGAGTATTTTCAATTACTCGCCATGGCGAGTAAAAATCATGTAAATGGTGAGTAGAAATGTTAATCTACTCGCCACATGCGAGTAAAGTTGATAAAACAAATGGTTGTTTTGACGAGTAAAGTTTCTGTAAATTATGAGAAGTACATGTACTAGCAGTGCTTCATTTTGTGGACTTTCAGTGCTGAAGTATGATTGTGTGGATTGATCATTTTGTATTCTGTTATTCAGATTGCCACTTGCTTTCTTTTACATATATTTACAAGTTGGTGGCTGATTTGTGTGTGTTGCAGAACACAGGTCCATGAATAAAAGAACCCAGCTGGTATTCTTCATTCATGGAAAATGAAAGGAAATTTATCAGCCAGGATTCGCCACTCACTCTGCTAAGGGGGAACCCCGGTCAGCCCTACAGTGGATGAACAGCTTGGTCCTTGGAGGGAAAGGTAACTACTGCAGCACTTTAGAAGGGGTCTATGTCGACCAACTGTGGGTGTATTCCCTGTATGTTAATTTCCTGTACATATACAGGGAATATACTTCCGTTAGACGCCATGGAGTCACTTCAAGCTTACGAGAGTGAAAGTGAAAGTGATTCAATGGACGAGAGTACCAGCGAGGAAAACATAATACCAGGCTGTTGGGGGTGGGGGTGCAGATGTTTCTTTAACTAAATCCGTTTTGATAAACGGTCGAAGCATGTTTTGCTTGACTGGATGCCGCACGCGAATTCAGGATTTTAAATAGATTCTCCTATCTAACCGCAGTCACGCGCTTGGCGCAAGATTGTACGATATTATACTTCTCTACAGAAAATCCAACTGTATTCCCGGTACACAGGGAAAACACCTATGGCTATGGGGAATACACCTTCTTTTGGTCGACATAGACCCCTTCAACCTTACAATATGTGAATGTGTAGAATATTATGCTTTTGCTTAAAGCTTGTTACATTTGACTAAGACAGAAATGTTAATCATTCCCTTGGTGCAAATCATAAAAAGAACAATAGTGATCTGATGTACTGTAGATCAATCAAGGAAAAGGTGTGTATGACCTAGAAGTAGAAGAAACTGGTTTTGAAAGTGCTGAGGATGGATGGAACATTGATGCAATATCATTTACTACATTGAACCTGGGTTTCAAACTGAAGTGCTTTTTTATGCTTCTTGTTGTTATATGATATGGTCTCGATTGACTCCTGTGTTCAAGAGACTGTAAACAACCATAAACAATCTTGTGTTGTTGTTATGTGGTGGTGGTTTTGCTGTTGTCTAGCATCTACCCGTAATTGACTTTATCAAATGCACCAGAAACGAGCATGAGTTTGTCAGATTAGTGAACTGTTTGAAAAACTTTAATGTATTTGTGGTTGACAGGTTGTTATTATTTCTATATTGTGTTCTTCTTTTTCTCAGGTGGGCTGTCTTCTGAAACATATGAATCGGGAGCGTCACATCTTTCTTCCTGAGACATCCCCTCTTGAAAATGGTGTGGCGTTTAGCTGAATGGAAACGTGGCAGTGTCCTGTTTTTCATAGCTTCGATGCGCGAAGTTGGGGATTTCAGCAGAGAATTTATTGATTGATTAATTAATTAGTTATTTAAGCTCACCTCACTCCTTAGTGTTATTTAGGGGGATGGGGGGGTGGTGTTGGCCTGGATCTTGTTAGTGAACTTTCTTTCTGGCAACTCGCATCAGAAATTCCAGGTTTGCTTTCAAGGCAATAGACGGTTTTTGAAAATAATTCTGTTAGGATTATCAGCAGTCCGGAGGTGTAAAAATCCCTGTACTGCAGTCAGGTTTTTCAAAACATCTCGAGCACGCTCTACGCCTCTGACGGGCTCTATCCCACAATGGGACAAACGACCAACTTGGATGTGTATGCCATGCGCACAATATGATACCCCTTGCCTTTAAAAATCAGCGGTCACGAGTTCATCAGAGTTCAGAATTTGTTGTGTAAAAGATAGCTGCTGTCAGCGAGCCATTCGTGGCTCAGGTGATTATATTTAATACAAATTTAAAAAAAGGTTTCTTATGTAACGCACGCCGCACAGCATACACATCACAGTCAGTCGCTTGTCCTGATCGCAGGATAGCGTGAAACATGCTCCGGGAGACTGCCAATAATCCTTACATAGTTATTTAAAGAAATTGTGTATTGGTACAGCATGTTATGTATGTACTAAGATAGCTATTTGTAAATATTTGGTAGATATTTATGGTGGTGTCTCGAATTGCTCCCTCCCAATTTGCCCCATCCCATATGGTCCCCAATTATTCTTGCATTTTGCTGTGAGTAACATAACGTGTGCAAAGGCATTTGTTTGAAGCGCATTTCCAAAAAGACCCCCCCGCGGGTTAGGGGGAAGAATTTGCCCGATGCTCCCCAGCATGTCGTAAGAGGCGACTAACGGATTCTGTTTCTCCTTTTACCCTTGTTAAGTGTTTCTTATATAGTCAATGTTTGTAAAGATTTTAGTCAAGCAGTATGTAAGAAATGTTAAGTCCTTTGTACTGGAAACTTGCATTCTCCCAGTAAGGTAGTATATTGTACTACGTTGCAAGCCCCTGGAGCAATTTTGTTATTAGTGCTTTTGTGAACAAGAAACAATTAACAAGTGGCTCTATCCCATCTCCCCCCCTTTCCCTGTTGCGATATAACCTTCGTTAAACACCAATTAAAGAAAGAATTTCCAAAAAGCATAGTTACCATTTGTTTTTTTAAATCTGAATCCGTGACTGTTGTTCTTGAATACTCTTTCGTTTAGGTTTCCAAAAATGCTGATTTAAAGGGGAAGGATAGTTGAAACTGTAACCGTTTACATTTTGCTCCCAGATTTGCAGTTGTTGTTTTTACTAGGAGTTTGGACGGGCTCGGTGTTCTTGTGGATAAGACATCGGCCTCCTATTCAGAAGGTCATGAGTCAAAATCGCGGCCGCCTGGTAGGTTAAAGGTGGAGAATTTTCTGATCTCCAAGGTCATTGCTTATGTGCAGACCTGCTAGTGCCTTATCCTCCTTCGTGTGTACACGCAAGCACAAGACCAAGTGCGCACAAAAAAGATCCTGTAACCCATGTCAGAGTTTGGTGGGTTATAGAAACACAAAAATACCCTGCATGCTTCCCCCGAAAGCGGCGTATGGCTGCCTGAATGGTGGGGTAAAAACGGTCATACACGTAAAAATCCACTCGTGCAAATTTGTGAGTGAACGTGGGAGTTTCAGCCCATGAGCGAAGAAGAAGAAGAACTATGAGTTTTACTCTTTTAAAAAAATGATTTTCAAATTCGAAGATTGCCACAACAGTAGTCTATCTCATCCGACTTGAACCCTTCAGACTCCCTGTACATGTACTTGCAGTTTAAACTCATATTTTGTCTGAGAATAGTTTTCAAATGCAAAGTCCTTCAGAAAAACTGCGAGATAAAAATCTGGAGTGCTAATATCGTGTTGGTGTACCTACCACTCAGTGGCCGAGTGGTAACGCACTTGCGCTTGGAAGCGAGAGGTTGCGAGTTCGACCCTGGGTCAGGGCGTTAGCAATTTTCTGCCCCCTTTCCTAACCTAGGTGGTGGGTTCAAGTCTTTCGGATGAGACGAAAAACCGAGGTCCCTTCGTGTACACTACATTGGGGTGTGCACGTTAAAGATCCCACGATTGACAAAAGGGTCTTTCCTGGCAAAATTGTATAGGCATAGATAAATTTTCATAAAAATGTCCACCAAAATACCCGTGTGACTTGGAATAATAGGCCGTGAAAAGCAGGATATGCGCCGAAATGGCTGCGATCTGCTGGCCGATGTGAATGCGTGATGTATTGTGTAAAACAATATTCCATCTCACACGGCGTAAATAAATCCCTGTGCCTTGAATATGTGCGCGATATAAATTGCATAAAATAAAATTAAAATAAAATCCCTGAGCTTAGAACTGTACCCACAGAATACGCGCAATATAAGCCTCATATTGATTGGTATGTAAGAAATGTTAAAGTCCTTTGTACTGGAAACTTGCATTCTCCCAGTAAGGTAGTATATTGTACTACGTTGCAAGCCCCTGGAGCAATTTTTGATTAGTGCTTTTGTGAACAAGAAACAATTAACAAGTGGCTCTATCCCATCCCCCATCCCCCCCCCCCCCCCCCCCCCCCCCCCCCCCCCCCTCTTTCCCCGTCGCGATATAACCTTGAACGGTTAAAAACGACGTTAAACACCCAATATAGAAAGAAAGAATAATCTAGCCGGTTGAACAGCATTTGGTTGGAAAATGAAAGTCTTCACAAAGCTATCTTCTTCTATTTGTGTGGGTTAATAAATAGGATTTAACATAACAATGTGGTACTGGTATGGGTTTTGTAAAGTGATTACTCAACTTCTGTGAATTGTACCTTCGTGGTGATCATGCTACACACTGGGTAATTCAAGCACAGAAAATAATATTTCTTAATAATTTGGCCTTATAAATGTACTCCGTGACTATTTGTATATGGTGAAAAAGAGAAGATATAAAATTTGTGAAATAGGACTTCGTATTTGGTTTTGTCATAATGAATTTGTTGTTTCTGTGTGTGTGTGTGTGTGTGTGTGTGTGTGTGTGTGTGTGTGTGTGAGCATGCATGCGTGCTTATGTGTGAGTGCACAATTGTGTGTGTGTATTAATCCAGCAGAAACAGCTTCTCTTCCATACATTTGAATCATTTATATTGATACCACATGGAGACTATTCTGAACACACAAGCGTGGTTTTCTCTCTACAGTGCTTTTCCTAAAGTTAAATATTGAATTTTTGAATTTAAAAGTTTTTGGCACACCACTTTAAGATAATGCTCAAGGAAAATAAATAGTCTTCTTTTTTCATTAACGCTTTTTCTCACAGTGATGTGTCAATATCTCAGACGCAAATCCAGAGTCATGCACCGTTTTATGCTTGGGAAGCGCACTATACTCACTTTGGTCAAGGTCACTGTTAGAAACATGCATACCAATCAATCAATTAAGCGAAAATGAATGATAAGATTCGATTATGTTCTTCTTTTTGTGCACAGGCGGTTATACAAACGTGCATAGTGTCAAAAGAAATCACACACACACACACACACACTGAAAGTATGAAGAAGCCCCTCCAACTTTTGGTTGAGTTTGACTGCATTACCTTGAGGAGACTGACGACACTTCACAATGGAAAAAAAAATAACTTTTACATTTCAGTGATTTGTTTTAAGTACAAAAGTACAAGTGAAAGTAGAAATAAATTAACGTGACACTATCCCGTAATCACATATCAGGGTCAACTATAATCAGTCCATTGGTTTACAAAACTTTATTCAATTTGTTATCATGACAGAAACAATGCATTGTTTTTTTTAAGATAACTCAAGCATAAATGCTTATTTTAAGTCATCCTGGTATGTACATAACAAAGTTTAGCATGATGGCGGACTAGATACATTTACTCATTTCAGACAACGAAAACAAACAGACAAACCTGATGCGCAAGCAATCAAAAAAGGGAGGGGGTGGTAGTACAGAACTTGGTGGGGGTAAAAACAAGAAACAAAAAGAAATGGGGTACGAGAGAACAGAATTCAGCATAAGGGGAAAAAAAAGGACGACGAAGACTTGGAGCGCCAGAAATGTTGGAAGAGTGGGTCACGTCACAATAATATTAAATGCACAGAAGACACACACGCAAAGTTAATACATTTTGTGATCGGCGAAAATGGCACTAAATTACATAACGATTGGGCCATAATCGATAAGTCGAAACAAGGACACAAAACACGAGAGAAATTACGAAGAACAATTGGTCAGGCAGCATTTGTCTCATGACAGTGTCAAATGAACATTATGAATAAAATGTAGAGGCTCATGTACGGAACATGCCTGTTTGTCTTAACTTGATAAATTCTTGTACAGTTATGAATATGGTCTGATTGACATTCCGGGAATATTGCGGGATGCCTTTCAATAATATTTCAATAAACTTATAATCAGTTATCAATTGACGAATAATCGTACATCTCTACACAAGGGTCAATGCAACAAATAGTGCTCAGCAGTCTCCCTTGGGTAACCGCACTCACATTTGGGGCAATCCTTGACGGGTGCCGCTGACATAAATCAAAATTCAAATCACTCATACCAATACGCAGTCTGCAATTATGGACTTTTTCAAATCAGTCTATCTCCAAAATAATAATGACATGGTACTTTAAAATCCAACGTTGATTGCAGTAAAGTAATTGACTGACAATTAAGGTTGTATGTGGGGTGCCTAAAATTTGAACTTTTCTTATTCCCGAATATTTTTTGTGGGCGCAGAAGCACGGGGCAAATGGTATTGTTTTTTTCTGGAGGGGGATCAGACAATATAAAACCAATTAGAGGCCGAGTTGCCTGACAGAAAGGCCAATTCTAGCCCCAGTCCATGCCGGTTACATGTACTATGCACACATTTGAGATCGATACCCAACCTTACTGAGCATCAGTTCTTTGCGTTATTTTAATTTTCTTGTTTTTCTTTAAAATAAAAAAGGGAATGGTTTTATTGATGTCATTTTATTATGTCATTATCTAGTCAGCATAAATGACTTTTATGGATACAGGAGAAAGTGTTAAAATGTGAAGATTTCAAGTGTGGTTTGTGGTCATCTGCTTGACCACTTAAAATGTTGTTTCATTTGATGATACGTTTTGTTTGGTGTTCCCGCTTGAATGTGACAGTAAGTTGTACAATGTTACTGTGTGTGTGTGTGTGTGTGTGTGTGTGTGTGTGTGTGTGTGTGTGTGTGTGTGTGTGTGTGTGTGACGGTGTGCGTGCGTGAGTGTGTTTGTGTGTGTTGGTGTACATGTGTGTGTGTGTTTGGTAACCGGCTTTGTACAGCGGGACCACCTTATTTTGTCATGTATTTTTATTCATTCTGGAGCTTTATTAAATAAACTGCCCATTTCAATCACAACTCTGGTCTGGTCTTATTGTCAGTGTTGCATAAATGATTGTATGTGAGCTTGTGAACATACAAAGAAAAAAGAAAGAAACATTCTGTGTCGAAATATCTTGACTAAAAATCAGGCGGAAGACTACACCTGTTGCATTTCCTATTATGCTCAGGCAATTATAACTGAGGGCGGAAGCGACAATGATTCGTTTTCCCCCCAGATAACATTAATTTGTAGAGACGGAAAAGGAACACGCACATTCTGGAACTGATTTGTGTAAATAACTGAGAGGGTGTTTTGTCTGTTTTGTGAAACGGTCCTCACACATTTGCAAAGTTCCACAGTTAGGCAGCTGAATTAAAGCATTACATAATGCATAGTGTAAACTCTAGGCCTACTTCAAGGTCTTATTACTTCAAGATGCATACACGTGCTGTTGTATCTGTTAGTGCTTGCCGGACACCAGTGCTGATTAAAATGGCTTAGATTGTTACTAATTTGAAACTACAGTATGTCCTTTTACGTGTTGTGACAATTTTGTTGGTACCGATGATTTATAAAAAGACTTTTATCACAGGTTTATTTCGTATCAAACATTTATACTTACTTTCAAGTTCGAGTATACCTTTACTTCCACGAGGAGAGTCTCTCTGTGTGCGCGCGCGCGCGCGTGAGTGTTTGTGTGTGTGCGTGCGTGCGCGCTTAAAGATTCTTGATTTTGGAACATAAGCAGTTTATCTGTCAGGAAGTTGTGTGTGTTTTCATGGCTGCGTGTTCTTTTCCCTCTCATTCTTCCTCTCGGCAGTCCGGCTTCAGAGTCATTTTGTTCCTCCAGGCTCAAAGCAGAAAGCAGCAATGTTTTAAAACATTCAAAAACAAGGATTGTATGTGAGTGTGAGTCATAATTTTCTTTTAAGAACCGAATCATAGCACCACAAGGTTCAAATATGTGCACAAAGCAAAAATAGTGCAAAGCAAAAATTAGGAAAGCAGCATATGGCCATGACTGGAGACACTGCTTTTTGGATCGATCATTCTGCAGACGTCACACTCTGGAGAAAATAAAGCATGACAGAACTCAGTACTGATGTTCTCTGTAAACCATGATTTACATCTTTTACCTTATTCCATACGACATTGTGAGTTTTGCCGTTGTTTCCCTGAATAAGTCTCGTACTTAGGCACTGTTTGTTTTTCTTCAGTTAATATTCAGAATTTTGCCATGTTTGTTTTGTTGTTGTTGTTGTGCTTGTTTCTTCTTCTTCTTCGTCGTTCGCTCAGACAGCAACTCCGGAGGCCCTGATGAAGGCTGCTGTACGCCGGAGGCTCTCCATGGGTCCATAGAGTTTGTCCCTCATCGGTGTGTCAGCAGGCCAGGTCTCTGCTCGCAAGTTTTGGTGTGTTGGACAGTCCTGCAGGAAGTGTTCCACTGTCATTGGAGATGTGCCACAGGGGGTTGTGCTTGTTTAATTTAGGTTTGTTGTTGTTTGTTTAAAACACTCAAACATACGCACACATCACACGCACACTTTTACTTTTTAAGTTATAATAAGTATTGCATTCAGCCACTGTTTTTTTCTCCTCAGTTGATATTCTGATTTTTGCCAGTTTTTGTGTAATTTGTTTTTGTTGTGCTTGTTTGATTTAGGTTTGGTGTTGTTTGTCGTTGTTGTTTGTTTAACACACACTCAAACACACACACACACACACTAACCAGACACACACACCACCACCACCACCACCACCACCACCACCACCACCACCACCACCACAAGAATAGGTTTACACTCACTTTTTCCTCCACGTTTTAATTTTGGCAATATCATTAACCCAGGATTGCAAAGCAGGGATCATTTGTCAATTTCATAACAACGTACATACAATTTCAGCTGGTTACTGCAATAAAATGTGCATCATCACAGGTTTCTGCTGGAATGACAGTGTCTTATGTGTCAACACAAAATACACACACACAAAATGGGTGTGGTGCTGCACGCCCCATAATAGATCCTAACTTCACCCTCTAAACCTCCCTGCAGATGCATGTTCTGTGCACAAAAATAGCCTTTTAAAATATGCAGTATACAAAATAAAAATGCAGACGACATTTCTACATTTGATGGGGGAGTTGTCCTGTATTAGAATTATTTATCAAATAATTAAAGTTAACCAAAGTATATGTAATAAAACCAAGGAGTCCTCTGTTAAGTAGCTCAAAACAATGATCGCAGCCCAGGGTGCTAACACAGTTAGGGTATGTTGTTCAAGACTTGGAAGGTCAAGGTTTTAAAGTATGCTTCAGTAACGGAATCTTATAACAAAGCTAAAACATTTACCACTGAAGCAAAACCATCTCTGAACAATTCAAAATTGTCACACGTACTAGTTTTACATTTTAAGGATCTTGCCAAGTGCATATCTTTTTATTGTGAAAAATTTGTATTGCAAACAAAAGAAAACACAATGTATTGTGATCTGTAAATGTTCTTGATACTTAATACATTACAGGGAACCTTATAAATTGTTCAAGTGAAGTACTGTACAGCCTATTTAGCTTGTTCGTTTTCTCCCTTTAAGGTAATTTTGTCTCAACAATCATGTTATCTGCTACAAGTCTATAAACTGCTGTAAACCTTTGTAGATTCATGCCCTTCTGTGTGGGCACCTTCTTCTTCTTCCTCTTCAGTGTTCAGTGTTTGCATTTGGATGTGTGCTCTCTGGCCAAGTCTTGTTGCACAGGGGTGGCAAGGAAAGGCCACCCTCTCAGAACGTGTTGCAGAGTCTGTTCTTCCTACCCTAGCCACAGTCCGCTGTAGGTGCAAAACCTATCCTTTTGAGGTGTACCTTCAGACAGCAGTGTCCTGTGCGAAGGCGGAAGATGGCTCTCTGTTCTGTGTGAGTAAAATGGGGATATGGTCTTGAATGAGCTGGTATCTGTCTGTCTTTTTTTTTGTTGATATAGACATCAAAGAAGCTCCAGCACCAGCCAAGTGTTGACTGTTTTCTTTATGCGTAACCTAGTCCTGGCAGCAGCTGTTGTCCATCTGTAAACAAGCAAGATCATTATTATAATATATTGATGGTGTATATGTTTTACCAGAAAGACGAGTAAAATACCACTTAATTTTTGTTTTAGTAATGAGGCATACATGCAGTTGAACGATCATATCTTGTGATATCTGCCCTCTGAAAAAAACCTACTATTCAAAATGTACTTTTACATCTTGTTTTTTTAACTTAGGCTTTTGAAGATCCACATTTACCACCCAAAATGAGCCTGGCGATACTGGCATGCTTTAATTAAGATGACGTGTTACTCAGAAATAGTGCTTTTAGTTATGCGCTATAGAAATCTCCTTAATAAATAAATAAATACTGGTGGTGGTTCACTGCAAAGCATAACCTGATATGATTTCTTCATAGCACCTGACTGGAAATGAAGTTTCATACAATAAAAACTATACTGCGCCAGATTTACAGCAGTTCTGTTGAATTCACACAGTCAGAAAATTTCAAGGCTGTCCTCAACATTCTATGCTCACACACACACACACACGACTTGACTTCACTTAGGAAGGTTATGTGATGCTTAAATCATCTGTCTTGCCACTATTTCATCACAAGTAACCACTGTGTTTATTGCTGGTATGTGCCGGAGTGGAGGGATAGTCTTACCCCATGTAAAAAAAAAAAAAAAAAAAAAAAAAGCCTGGCAGGTGATCTGAGATGCCTTTAATAACACAAAGCTGCCTCTGTAAACAATTCTGCTTTTACACATGCTATCCCTTAACTTGGATTCATACCAAAAATCAAGCCTAGCTTCATAGGAAACAGAATGTTACTTCAGCATTTAGAATTATGATCTTATTCCATGTACACGCCTTGGCAAATCTGACTCGATCACTACAGCAAGAAGTCAGTGTGTTGATTGTTCATATGTGACCAAGTTGAGGGATGAGCTTATCCTATGTTAAAGCCTGGCCTGAACTGAGACGGTGAAGAGAAGTAGTGTGCCTTTAATGACACAATGCTTTCTTTGTAAGCAATAGATTCAACATCTCAGATCTGGTCAGGCCTATACAAATGCCATCCCTCAACTTTTGTCTGGAAAGGTATTTGCTTTGGTTGCCTAGGAAACTCCAAGTTAACTCATTCGCTGCGCGTCGGAACTGGAATTCCGACACCTGTGTTTAGCGTTGGCTGCGTGCCGGCACTTGAGTTCCGACGGATATCACGAATTTTTAACGGTGTAAACGGTCCTGCTGACCAAGGGAAACAACCCCTGCAATGAACTTCTATCTGTCTACAGTGGTACCATTCACTGTAAACAGTTCCTTCCCTTAAATTGTTGGGATTAATAAAAATTTTGTTGACGGTGTGCGACCCACGTGTTTTGACTTTTCCAAGATGGCGGATCGTTCTGCTGAGACGTAGTAACTTGAAAAGAGTGCTAGAACGTGTTATTCAGTACGGTTCTGATCTTGACCTCAGTGATGATGATAGTGGAGATGATATTTTAGATTCTGGTGACGATTTTGTGCCAATGGACGATCATTTGGGTGATGATTCGGGCAATGCAAGTGTCGATCATGACATTGTGTATGATGAACCCATGACGTAGAAAGTTTTTTTGTTTTGCTTCAAATTGGATATTTTGCGTGGATATGAAGACAACAAAAGGTATGTACTTTCAAATGTTTCATATATTTTCTAAAAGAGTAAGTTTCAAACTTTGCAAAAACATAAGGTATGTAAGGTTATCTTGTGTTGTTGATTTTTAATATTTTTTTCAAAATGGCTCTAAATCGCGCGTTGGCAGGGAACACAGGGGAAATTTAGCTGCGCAGCGAATGAGTTAAACTAGCAAAATTTAGAACAAGCAATCATAAGTTGCCAATACATCAGCACAGATTTTTTAATGTTCCTAGAAATGAAAGATTGTGTGACATGTGCGATAAAAATGAATTAGGTGATGAGTTTCATTATTTGTTCAGTTGTACCGACGAAAGTATAGTGTCTGAAAGAAGAAAATTAATTAGTCCTTATTACCGATCTCACCCAAATTGTTTAAAATATGAACAGCTAATGAATTGTAAATCTAAGATAAAACTAATGAAGCTAGCAAGATTTGTAGCCCATGTTATGATTTTAGTATGTTAGCGTTATATCTAGTTTCTTTATTGGTATGTATATATGTAATACATGCTTTTGTTTTGTGTTTTTACAAAAGATGCATGGCATAATGGTATTGCCAATTTACTTCAGCTGTATATTATCGTTGTCCGCTTAATGTATACATATTATCTGCCTGATTTCTTACCTGATTTTGTTAAACCTATTTTTCTTTTTGTTTGCATGTATGGAAGTGTATATTGCCAATTTAATTTGGTCGTATAGTATTGTTGTATTTGTCCGCTCAATTTGTATACATATATTAACTGTCTGATTTGTTACCTTTTTGAGTCACTTGAGAAAAAGTGACTCTATGTAATCGGTCAGTGTTAGTCTGTCCGGCCGGCCGGCCGGCCGGCCGTCCGTAGACACCACCTTAACGTTGGACTTTTCTCGGAAACTATCAAAGCGATCCGGCTCATATTTTGTTTAGTCGTGACCTCCAATGACCTCTACACTTTAACGATGGTTTCGTTGACCTTTGACCTTTTTCAAGGTCACAGGTCAGCGTCAAAGGAAAAATTAGACATTTTATATCTTTGACAAAGTTCATCGGATGTGATTGAAACTTTGTAGGATTATTCTTTACATCAAAGTATTTACATCTGTAGCCTTTTACGAACGTTATCAGAAAAACAAGGGAGATAACTAGCCTTTTCTGTTCGGCAACACACAACTTAACGTTGGGCTTTTCTCGGAAACTATAAAAGTGACCGGGCTCAAATTTTATGTGAACGTGACTCCCAGTGACCTCTACACTTTGACGTCTGCTTTGGTGACCTTTGACCTTTTTCAAGGTCACAGGTATGTCTTGAAGGAAAAAAATTGAAATATCATATCTCTGAAACTATTCATCGGATTTGATTCAAACTTTATAGGATTATTCTTTACATCAAATTATTTACATCTGTATTGTGTTGTGAATAGCAATTTCTTCCTGTCCATCTGATGCCTCATATAATATTCAGAACTGCGAAAGTGACTCGATCGAGCGTTTGCTCTTCTTGTTTTGTGTAAAGTGATCTCTTTGTTTCAAAGCCCTCTGGGCCCAAAACAATAAAATACTTGACTTGACTTGACTTGACTTGACTTGGTTCATACAAAAATCATGTGCCTGGCTAGAGAGTGGGGATTTGTTGTTCTCTTTTTCGAAATCCAAAATAAGCAAAATCAGGTCTTAAAAAGGAGCAAGTCTTAAAATGGGAGTGAATTTACAGATGTTATGAACAAGAAGTCTGCGTAAACAGGGTCATTGATAGGAAGGAGTCTTAGATTGGGGTGTCTTAAAAGGGGCAGGGGTGGGGTGGTGTGTGTGTGGGGGGGGGGGGGGGGAGTCCACAGTAATGACCATAAAATAATCAAAATAATACTATTAGTAATCTTATTCTCTACCAAATTTCTAGAGGTCAAGGCAATGATACAGATTTTTTACTTGTGTCACTGTTAGTGTCATTCTATGAATAACAGACCAATAGAAAGAGAGAGAAAGAGAGCTCTGTGTTTTTTTTTTTACCTGGGTTCATGCTCAGTTGCTTGAAAATTGACTTGTCAGAGGTTCTTCTTCAGCCTTACACCCACATGCAAGAGAACTTGTACCAGATAATGAAATAAGTGAACTTTGAAGTGATTTTTGTAACATTTATGTTTTGTTTCTGGTTTTTGTTGTGAAGTGTTTATGATTGTGTTCTATTCCGTCAATGGCGTCATTCTGGTAATGATGTTGTTATTGCTTTTGTAAAGCGCTTTGTGTGTTCGAAAGCGCTATAGAAATCACCATTATTATTATTATTATTATTATTCATAATTAAAGCCCAATCATGTGGTTTAACCTACCTAGTCTTGAAAAGCCTGTCCGAGGAAACAGAACAAGCACCCTTCCGCAGACCTTCCTAACTGGAGAGTCTTGGTTGTAACCGCACACTTTCTAAAGTAGTCCATAAGCAGTTCCATGTGCCTATGTTTTCACTGGAACCAGCTCCTTTGTGTACCTGTGATCTGGATGAGCTGCAACACATAAAACTTTCATATGAACACTATGTCATAAGTACACCAGTTAGCATACATCAAACACTGAGGAGCATCACAAGATATGTTCTAAGGAGGTAACAACTATTGTCACAAAGTGTTTATGATACAGCCACAGGCACATGGCACTGAGTGGTCAATTGGTGAGGGGGGTGGGGGGGGGGGGCAGAAGTTCTGCTCAGTCTTGTCTACTGATACAACACTTTGTGGTGGTGTAAGGCAGGGAATCACACCCCAACCACTGGCCCCACCCACCTGGTGTCGAGTGCCTGAGGATACATCAGTCCCAGTCATGGCTGGCCCCCGGTTTGACCACACAACTGCCATGTATGGGTACATTTACTTTACAGTACAGATTAGTTTTCAATAGCAATGACATCATGGACACACACCTGCCCAACACTGACACTGACAGCAAAATCAGCGACCAAACGTGATAAAGAGTAACTAATCGTCACAAACATCAAAATGCTTTGCATTAATTTTCTTGAAGAGGTCATTCTTAACCAGATAATCATTTATAGGCAATTGAAGATTATTATTCCACCTACAGGCTATCACTCCTATGGCTGTTACTTGTAACACATTTCATTTCTTAAAATATGTTTTGTAAAGTACATAGATTTCACTAAAAGGCACATTCCTTCTCATGAAAACAATTTGGCTCACCGTCTCAGATCTGGTAGGGCTTTAAAATGGGATAAGACATGATCTCCAGGGGTCGACACTAACTTATTTGGCCTGGGGCCACACTGGCCCCAGAGATGGAAATTGCTGGGGCGGAAAAAAAAATCTGGGGCCCACTCTCAGTATTCACGTGCGGCAATGCATTGTCTGTTTTTCTTCATCGTACTGAAGCCAGGGAAATTCTTTCAACCATTTGACATTGAAATTACGACAGCGCTTCGCGCTTTTGGCTGCATCGGTTTCCTTTTTTCGTTTCTCTCCACCCTGTTCTTCATCTTCATTGCCATGTCTTTTTACACCAGGGATGTGTCGCCACATTTTGCGTTTGGCATTTGAAGGCGATACTTATCTCTCACGCTAAAGAGCGCAATCTGGGAGTTATTTCCCTTACGACATTGTCCTTCGACGATTTGAATGTGTTTTTTTCTTGACTGCGGCATTGATCGTAACGCAAATTTCAGTGACGACTTTGACTGGCGATTTTTAGTGATTGGCTCTGCTGGCATTAGAATTTTCGGTTTGTCATTGTTGGAATTTATCCTGGGGCGGAGTAGGCCCCAAGCTTCGGCAATGTTTGGGGCGGAACACAAAACTCTGGGGCGTTCCGCCCCCCCGCCCCCGCTAGTGTCGAACCCTGATCTTTTAACTTGTTCACATACCCCAAAAAGTGCGATTGTGTTATGAATAAATGCTGTAAAAGCTACCTGTACTAGTTCATTAAAAAAACAAATCACAAAATGTCACTTCACCACAGCATGCAAACAGTGTGTTTATTTCTGGTATGTGTCTAAAGGCGGAGACAGAAGCACAACACAAAACCCTGTTTTCGACAAAAACACCATCTCAAAACGTCGGGGAAACACATGTTTTTAAAGAGGGGATGTCACATGCGAAACACACAGATGAAGCGGGGTGCGTGTTTTCACAGAAATATTGGTCAGTGTCAGCTTGACCCGTCCAGCTATCGCCCTGTGTTTGAGTTTGTAAACAACACGGCTGGCAGTGCCCACTGATACGGTCAGTGTCCACTGATACGGTCAGTGTCCACTGATACGGTCAGTGTCAACTTGACCCGTCCAGCTACCGCGCTGTGTTTGGGTTTGTAAACAACACGGCTGGCAGCGCCCACTGATATTATTGCCTCTCTTCAATCGTGACAGGATCCATAGACTCTAGTTAGGATTCATGGGTCCGATACTACCCTGAATCGGTACCACATCTGAGTCTGCCATTTTTTTCTATCTCCGTGGTGCCGGAAACCGAGTCACTTGAGTTGATCGTCCGCGTTCATTGGCTGACTACCAAAACGTGTTTTTAGATTTTAGAGCATGCTCTAAAACCCAAAACACGATGCAAAAACATGAAACAGTGTTTTCTGAAACGCGTTTTGGGGGATGTCACATGGGAAACACGCTGTTTTGTGTTTGTTTTGAAAGGAAACACTGTTTTGTGTTGTGAGTCTGACATGGCCTTAACACAGACACACACACACACACACCATACACACATACACCAAAGCAACACAAAAGCCGAAAACATGCCTACCATCTAAATGAGGATATCCAGTTCCAACTGTCTTCTGCCAATATAACACTGCCAGAGACACCATGGTGTAGAAAGTCAGTTTAAAGAGAGACTACCTGGAAGAAAAATATATATAATAATAATAAAACACCCAGTGCAATAGACATACTTTCTCGTTAAAGGCTTACTTTACTATGTAAAAACATTTTGCTTCACAATCACAGTCTCAGATCTTGTCAGGCTTTTACTTGGGATAAGATCATCCCTCTACTTGGACGCATACCAACATAGATTAGCTTGAATGTTTGTGAAAATATCCCATATTTTGAGTTAACTCACCACAGCAAGCAGTCACTGAATATAATATTTTATTTTTTGGTATGTGGCCAAGAGTGACCCACACTATAGTGACAAGGCAAGTGGGCCTTTAAATTGTAAACTGTTATATATGTGCATTTTGACTTCTTCATAAATTATAACCCTGATGCAGGCAGTCATCAGTAGTGGTTTAGTACCTAGAATGAGAAAAGAATGAACTTGCAAGAAAAAAACTGAGTCAAAATCAAAATACCCTTTAAATTACATTAGATTCCACGGGGCAGACAGGGTTTGAAGTTAGAAAGCTCTGAAAATAACTCTGCTATTTGAAATTGACTAATAGTATTAACTTAACTTATAACGTCATACATGATACATGATACAAACAAATGAACTAAGGCTTTTGAAGATCCATATCCAATCCTGCTACACAAAGGCACAAGCAGAGGTAGAAATTGCCAGGGTCATTTTCCATCCCCATGTAGCCTGGATTAATTACTGGCATGTTTTTTTTTAAAGAGGTGTGTCACTCAGAATGACTGGAGATGGTTCATTCAATGCAGAGCATAATATACCATTGATTTCTTCATGCCATCTGATTTGCCGGTGAATTCACAGGGCGAGAACAATTCAAGACTGGCCTCAACATTTTATGCTGACTGTAAATTGTAATTATATAATATATCCACCCTAGCTAACTGGTACACTAATCACTTGCTCTGGCGGACTTCTTTTTCCAACATCATAAATCTGTTATTTGTGACCCTCCACCACGAAATGAGTCGCATGTCACCTCGCGCGGTTCTGCGCTAGGCTTAATATAAGTCCGGGGAGTGCCTTGTAACAGTGTGAGGGTCACCTTAGTCACAGGCTTATAACTCAAACAGTTTTCGCTCTTTTCTAAAACGGTTTTCACCACTGGATAGAGCATAAAAAACTCTTTGGGAAAATGTAAAAATATGAAAATCATGCAAAGGTGACATGCGACTCATTTCGTGGTGGAGGGTCACATTTGTACTTTAGCCTTTTGTGGTAAAATATTCTCATTACCAGTTGCACTCACAATCTATTGCTAGTGTATTTTGGAAATGATCAAAAGCCTTACTTGTGTTCTATAACAGCACCATGTCACTGTTGCGGGAAGAATGAGGCAGGGCTTGGTAATAACTGAGACCTGCAAGTAAACAAAACATATTTAGAATCTCATCATGTGTTATTTTGTTATATCTATGTCATGAGGTCTTACATTGCAATAACAAACACACGCATAACTTAACTTAGCAAGGTGTTCTATGTGCTAAGAATAAGAGTAATTTTTTAATGAATTAACGCTGAAGAAGCTACTAGTTGCTTAAACAAATTCATAGCAAAATGTCACTTGATCACCACATCAAGCACACTGCATGTTCATTTCTGGTATGTATGCAAGTGGAGGGATGATCTTGTTCCATGTAAAATCCTAGCTCAGCTGATCTCTCTCAACTTGGATTCATACCACACATTAGGAGCCTGGCTGTTTCTGTTCAGTGGGCATTTCTCCATTTGTTTTATTTGAATGCATTTCTTAAAAAGAACACTTCCTCTGCACAGCAAGCAGTCAGGATGTTATATGAAGTCTTATATCGCGCGCGTATCTCCAGACTCGGACTCAAGGCGCAGGGATTTATTTATGCCGTGTAAGATGGAATTTTTTTTACACAATACATCACGCATTCACATCGACCAGCAGATCGCAGCCATTTCGGCGCATATCCTACTTTTTACGGCCTATTATTCCAAGTCACACGGGTATTTTGGGTGGTCATTTTTATCTTTGCCTTATACAATTTTGCCAGGAAAGACCCTTTTGTCAATCATGGGATCTTTAACGTGCACACCCCAATGTAGTGTACACGAAGGGACCTCGGTTTTTCTTCTCATCCGAAAGACTAGCACTTGAACCCACCACCTAGGTTAGGAAAGGGGGGAGAAAATTGCTAACGCCCTGACCCAGGGTCGAAATCGCAACCTCTCGCTTCTGAGCGCAAGTGCGTTACCACCCGACCACCCAGTCCTTTTTGTTCCAAATCAAACGTTGTTTTGCTCCAACCAAGACTGCAGATCTTGGCAAACATGTGGCATAAAAACTAGATTTGATGACCTTACCCGTACTCACCCTGAAAAGTGCCGATCTAGATTTTGCTATTTTAACAGAGGGGACAGAGGTTGTACCTCTCCTCATGCAGACACCGCATAACAAATATATATGTGTAACAAATCCAGTTGCAACACTGTAGTTTCATGGCTTAATTTCATTGACTGATTGAGTCAGCAGTAGTGAGTACTACATGTCATTATGATCATACCAGTATTAGTGAGTATTACAATTGGAGCAATCTGCAGAATTGTTACCAATACATCATCATAACAGGAATTCCTCAGTGCATGAGACATTGGTGTGTAGACATTTATATGTAGATCTTTAAAACATTCAATGAGTCATGGGACTAAAAACTGCTAAAGCCTTATGTGGCAACATCACAAACAAAATTAACCAACCCCAAATTATGTCAACCTCATGGCCCTTGTACTTGTAGTTCAAGTTGTACTGTTGTACTAGCCAACAGACATAACAAGGAACTTAGCTCAGTAGGTGTTGATTGCTCTGCGTCATTATCAATATCATGATGCTGAGAGTCGAAATGCAGTTCAAACACAGACAGAACAAAATGGAATCTTTGAGTTTGAAATTGAATGAAAAAAAAAAAGTAATTTGTAAATTGTATGGTCATGGTGTAGAAGTTTTGAACTTTAGCGTTGTAAATTCATTGCTCCGAATCAACTGCAATCTAACCCTCCGATTTATGTCCTAAGTCATTTACATACCTTTGGAATTTTAAGGAATGGGTATAACGTCCTTTCATCTAATGATCTAGTCTACTTTGGGATTTTGCCCAGTCGCCGTCACCGTCTCCCAGTCCTTGACCTACTTGGAGTCCTTGCTGGGTTGAATCGGCTGAGGAGCGAACCCATGACGACTCGCAACGCGTGGAACCAGAAGAGGAATCTAGGTTTATTTTGCGTGTTTTGGGCCTGCCGACCCTTCTTGTACTGTAGTCGATCCACAACCGGCACGAAGCTTCTTTTCGCAGGGCGAAACCGCCCCACTCGTGACTTCATCCGATGTCCGCCATGTTTCAAGTGACAAAAAAGTAGAAACGATCTAACAAATAACTTTCATTTCAAGCACAGTCAAAAAAAAAAATTAAAAAAGTACAAAAGAAGGGGTGGAGAAAATGGCATTATCTAGACAGATTCAACTCGGATAAACTAAGAGGGACTTATAACTACTGAAGATTGAGAGCACAGCGGACGTCCTGTAAATTCCCGATCCATTTTTTCCCCTTCCCATTTCGGTATACTGTTCTCTGCTTGTAACGCTACGCAACAGGATAAGAGATATCCTGAGGGTATAAGTGATACTCCCACATACGTTGCACAAGCATAATTTGACGTTACCTTATATACGGTCCAACCGGTGTGCAATGGGTGGAGGGAGAGAGAGAGAGAGAGAGAGAGAGAGTGTGTCATGGGGTTGGGTCGAAGATAACGTTTGTATCGTGATGAACAATCTCCTCACCCAGCCTAAACAAATTTGATTACAGTCAACCGGGGTCAAAGTTGTTATCTAATTCATATTACGAGGAGAAGGTTTAGTAGTGAACTGCAAACAAGTCTCCTCACCCAGCCGGCCTCACATAACGTTTGTATCGCGATGAACAGTCACCTCACCCAGCCTCACATGAAGTTTGTCTCCGCAAAACTGTTTCAAATCACACTGAGAGAGAGAGAGAGAGAGAGAGAGCGAGAGAGAGAGAGAGAGAGAGAGAGAGAGCGAGAGAGAGAGAGAGAGAGAGAGAGAGAGCGAGAGAGAGAGAGAGAGAGAGAGAGAGAGAGAGAGAGAGAGAGAGAGAGAGAGAGAGAGAGCGAGAGAGAGAGAGAGAGAGAGAGAGAGAGAGAGAGAGAAAAAGAGAGAGAGAGAGAGGGTCGTAGATACCGTCAGGGGTATTCGTGACTGCAACTGTATGATTGAGCATCCAGGGGTCATTACAGCTGAGACACCGAAACATTGGTCATTGACGGCGTTATAAAAAACTCATTGATGGCAGATTGTTCATATGACATATATAAATGTTATTCCAAACAATTTGATATTTTTTAGCATGAAAACGAGATCTTTGTTTATAAAGCCATATGCTAGACATTGTTGTACACTATTTGTCAATTTGTGTGTGTGAAAATGATGAGTTTTGCATGAGTATTTGTTCGAGCAAGACATAATTCCCGTTCGCTCTTCCCATATTAGTTAAGATATTTCAAACCAAGACGTACGCGTTGACGTACACGTTTACATTAAATTGAAAACGTCTTTGAAATTAACTGAAACGGATGAATTTTTTTTTTATCTGACTAGTGTACACACCCATGCTTTGTGAAAACACCTATGCTTCGTGAATAAAGGTCTCAGGTTGTACTAGCACATTTCTTCGACGTCAAGTGTTAGGTTGAGACGCGCATCCTCATGTGAAACCTTTAATTAGTTTGTAACCCCCTGGCTGGTTGCGTAAAGGCGTGTAAAGCTAATTTTATCTCCCGTTTGACTACCGTTAGGAACCCTTTTTTTTTGCACACACCGTATGCGCCAAAATTCCAAGCTACTCACCAAATTTGAGCTCAATTGACCCCAGAGTACCAGAGATACAAGTCTAATTTATAGACAAGCAGAGAGACAAACAAATAGACAAACTGAGAATCAAACAAACAAACAAACAAACAGACAGAGTGAAACCTACACGCCGCTTTATTATATAAAGGCGGCGTAAAAATCGCAATCCTGAAGGTGAGAATGCACACGACATATATATATGTGTCTGAGGGTCTGATGCTCCCAATAGGCTGTCTGTGAAGGGATACTTATTTCTCTCTCTTTCTCTGCTAAGAGATTTTAACAAATCTCGGAAGAAAGTCTCTGCTGACTTTCAATTGTTTCTTTCACAATTTCTGATGTTTTATAATGTGGTCACCGTGAAAGTTGCATCGCCTTTAAAGCGATCCAATTGAATAAAGCAGAAAACTTCTTCTTTACCAAGTCCTGTGTTGAACAGCAGTGAAAAGTTGACCGCTTTTCCTGTTTAACCTTTTCAAAATTAGATCTAACTTGTTCGCGTATCCATTTCTGGATCTGCAGGCTGGTACAGAGTTACCTCCCTTTAGGCTTTTTCAAATTTCCCTTGTTTTAACCTAATTTCTTGGTTAAAACTTGTCTAAATTTCTAAATTCTTTCTTAATAAATATCAATTCTACACTTTGGCCTTCAATCAAAGTGTTTCCCTTCACAGATATCCTCTTGGGGTTGTCAGATGAGGGTAGTCTCCCATCCCAACAGAAACTACCATTCAGAGAATGGTTTGCTTCTTAGTTGGATACCATGGGTTGACAACTCTCGCCATCAGTACCACCTGACCACTGATGAGACACAATAGTGTCGAAACACGTGTCTGGTCTAGGTACAAATACAATGGTCCTCCTCAGGACTAGATTACCTTGCGATACGTCCCCCACAAAGGGACTTTGCTTTGTAAATCTCGGTCCCCCTTGAGGAGGGTCTGATGCTCCCAATAGGCTGTCTGTGAAGGGATACTTATTTCTCTCTCTTTCTCTGCTAAGAGATTTTAACAAATCTCGGAAGAAAGTCTCTGCTGACTTTCAATTGTTTCTTTCACAATTTCTGATGTTTTATAATGTGGTCACCGTGAAAGTTGCATCGCCTTTAAAGCGATCCAATTGAATAAAGCAGAAAACTTCTTCTTTACCAAGTCCTGTGTTGAACAGCAGTGAAAAGTTGACCGCTTTTCCTGTTTAACCTTTTCAAAATTAGATCTAACTTGTTCGCGTATCCATTTCTGGATCTGCAGGCTGGTACAGAGTTACCTCCCTTTAGGCTTTTTCAAATTTCCCTTGTTTTAACCTAATTTCTTGGTTAAAACTTGTCTAAATTTCTAAATTCTTTCTTAATAAATATCAATTCTACACTTTGGCCTTCAATCAAAGTGTTTCCCTTCACAGATATCCTCTTGGGGTTGTCAGATGAGGGTAGTCTCCCATCCCAACAGAAGCTACCATTCAGAGAATGGTTTGCTTCTTAGTTGGATACCATGGGTTGACAACTCTCGCCATCAGTACCACCTGACCACTGATGAGACACAATAGTGTCGAAACACGTGTCTGGTCTAGGTACAAATACAATGGTCCTCCTCAGGACTAGATTACCTTGCGATACGTCCCCCACAAAGGGACTTTGCTTTGTAAATCTCGGTCCCCCTTGAGGAGGGTCTGATGCTCCCAATAGGCTGTCTGTGAAGGGATACTTATTTCTCTCTCTTTCTCTGCTAAGAGATTTTAACAAATCTCGGAAGAAAGTCTCTGCTGACTTTCAATTGTTTCTTTCACAATTTCTGATGTTTTATAATGTGGTCACCGTGAAAGTTGCATCGCCTTTAAAGCGATCCAATTGAATAAAGCAGAAAACTTCTTCTTTACCAAGTCCTGTGTTGAACAGCAGTGAAAAGTTGACCGCTTTTCCTGTTTAACCTTTTCAAAATTAGATCTAACTTGTTCGCGTATCCATTTCTGGATCTGCAGGCTGGTACAGAGTTACCTCCCTTTAGGCTTTTTCAAATTTCCCTTGTTTTAACCTAATTTCTTGGTTAAAACTTGTCTAAATTTCTAAATTCTTTCTTAATAAATATCAATTCTACACTTTGGCCTTCAATCAAAGTGTTTCCCTTCACAGATATCCTCTTGGGGTTGTCAGATGAGGGTAGTCTCCCATGCCAACAGAAGCTACCATTCAGAGAATGGTTTGCTTCTTAGTTGGATACCATGGGTTGACAACTCTCGCCATCAGTACCACCTGACCACTGATGAGACACAATAGTGTCGAAACACGTGTCTGGTCTAGGTACAAATACAATGGTCCTCCTCAGGACTAGATTACCTTGCGATACGTCCCCCACAAAGGGACTTTGCTTTGTAAATCTCGGTCCCCCTTGAGGAGGGTCTGATGCTCCCAATAGGCTGTCTGTGAAGGGATACTTATTTCTCTCTCTTTCTCTGCTAAGAGATTTTAACAAATCTCGGAAGAAAGTCTCTGCTGACTTTCAATTGTTTCTTTCACAATTTCTGATGTTTTATAATGTGGTCACCGTGAAAGTTGCATCGCCTTTAAAGCGATCCAATTGAATAAAGCAGAAAACTTCTTCTTTACCAAGTCCTGTGTTGAACAGCAGTGAAAAGTTGACCGCTTTTCCTGTTTAACCTTTTCAAAATTAGATCTAACTTGTTCGCGTATCCATTTCTGGATCTGCAGGCTGGTACAGAGTTACCTCCCTTTAGGCTTTTTCAAATTTCCCTTGTTTTAACCTAATTTCTTGGTTAAAACTTGTCTAAATTTCTAAATTCTTTCTTAATAAATATCAATTCTACACTTTGGCCTTCAATCAAAGTGTTTCCCTTCACAGATATCCTCTTGGGGTTGTCAGATGAGGGTAGTCTCCCATGCCAACAGAAGCTACCATTCAGAGAATGGTTTGCTTCTTAGTTGGATACCATGGGTTGACAACTCTCGCCATCAGTACCACCTGACCACTGATGAGACACGATAGTGTCGAAACACGTGTCTGGTCTAGGTACAAATACAATGGTCCTCCTCAGGACTAGATTACCTTGCGATACGTCCCCCACAAAGGGACTTTGCTTTGTAAATCTCGGTCCCCCTTGAGGAGGGTCTGATGCTCCCAATAGGCTGTCTGTGAAGGGATACTTATTTCTCTCTCTTTCTCTGCTAAGAGATTTTAACAAATCTCGGAAGAAAGTCTCTGCTGACTTTCAATTGTTTCTTTCACAATTTCTGATGTTTTATAATGTGGTCACCGTGAAAGTTGCATCGCCTTTAAAGCGATCCAATTGAATAAAGCAGAAAACTTCTTCTTTACCAAGTCCTGTGTTGAACAGCAGTGAAAAGTTGACCGCTTTTCCTGTTTAACCTTTTCAAAATTAGATCTAACTTGTTCGCGTATCCATTTCTGGATCTGCAGGCTGGTACAGAGTTACCTCCCTTTAGGCTTTTTCAAATTTCCCTTGTTTTAACCTAATTTCTTGGTTAAAACTTGTCTAAATTTCTAAATTCTTTCTTAATAAATATCAATTCTACACTTTGGCCTTAAATCAAAGTGTTTCCCTTCACAGATATCCTCTTGGGGTTGTCAGATGAGGGTAGTCTCCCATTCAGAGAATGGTTTGCTTCTTAGTTGGATACCATGGGTTGACAACTCTCGCCATCAGTACCACCTGACCACTGATGAGACACAATAGTGTCGAAACACGTGTCTGGTCTAGGTACAAATACAATGGTCCTCCTCAGGACTAGATTACCTTGCGATACGTCCCCCACAAAGGGACTTTGCTTTGTAAATCTCGGTCCCCCTTGAGGAGGGTCTGATGCTCCCAATAGGCTGTCTGTGAAGGGATACTTATTTCTCTCTCTATCTGTGCTAAGAGATTTTAACAAATCTCGGAAGAAAGTCTCTGCTGACTTTCAATTGTTTCTTTCACAATTACTGATGTTTTATATATATATATACATAAAAAAGGAAGGTTTTCTCGTCCAAAACAATTTTCATTTAGTCGCTGTCTCTTACTCCTTACTGTGCCAGGTGCCGAACAGAAATTCATTAACATCGACGTGACTTTCTTGACGATTAGTATTCTAGATGACTTCGGGGATTTTGATGGCTGTTCTCATGAAATTAACGAGGAAACAGGTTTAGCCAATGCATATACACCTACGGCCTTGTTATTCAAGCGCAGAGTAAGAGATATACTAGATAGCACCAATACGCATTGCACACAAGAATTTATAATACTAATTCTATCTCTTGCTAAGGAGAATTGTGAATCTCTCTTTCTGGAGAGTACACACCAATATAATTTTTGTTTAACTCATAAACATGAGCATTGAATCCTCCCCATCCCCTATTTTTGGTCTGCATAAACGTTTACAATCGACGTTTAACATGCTTAGAGAATGTGATCCTGGTCGACAGATACCAAAGAAGATAGAGATTATGCCTTTGTGTGCTATTCATACACAACAGAATTGGAGTCTAAACCAATAAATGCATTTTTTTTCTCACTTTGAAGGATTTGCCGACTGGGAGAACAATAGCTTTCTCGTTTGGAGCTTCTCAGAATGCTGATTGTACAGGTAAAGCGAAATGTCTGATACTGCTCTGTCTGATACCTAATTATTGTGTGTGTGTGTGTGTGTGTGTGTGTGTGTGTGTGTGTGTGTGTGTGTGTGTGTGTGTGTAGGTGTGTGTGTGTGTGTGGGGGGGGGGGTGGGTGGGTGGGTGTGTGTGAGTGCGTGCGTGCGCGTGTGTGAGTGTGTGGCAAAAAACGGCCATTCTTTGTTACTGACTGATGAAAGAACATGGGAGACACGCGTAAAGGAAATCAATAAGGAGAAAGCCTGCCGGATTTCGGGCAATCATTAGACCATAGGACAATTAATTATGTTTAAATAATCTTCTTGCAACCTGCAGCAACAACCATTGGACAAAAACTCCCAAAACCTTACGTTTTCAGGCTGAATAATAAGCGGGGAAATGCATGCTTTGACAGCTCAGTGCACAAGAATTACATCAGGCCAAAAACACCTTTAAATTGTGATGAAAAACTCACAGCAATTATGGCTTAAAAAAAGTATAGTGTCGCCTTGTGAAATCGCACTATCATTATTTAATTAAAAAATGCAAAAATAAATGGCCCCAGCAAGTTTGATAGCATTCTCTTGACAGTTAATAAGAATAATATTGAATGAATAAGATAATTTTCTCCGATCTAAGACCTCTGTTACATGGATTTGGAATTAGCTTGCACTTCTATTTTCTCCCTCATGCGTTAAGTGAAAGAACACGTTTTGTTTCAATAATTGTACCTTTTTTCAAGAAAATAATCTTGTGTTGTTGTTTTGTTTGTTAATGTGTTTGTTGCGCGTTCGGAAGGCCATGAGCTTTTGAGATATTCATGCTCTCTCGGTATTACATGCTGTATGAGACATGGAAACGGATGTAAGGTAGATTTGTCAACTGTTTATTGTTTTACAATTTAACCAGGAAGGGGTCGTAGAATTTACTGCAACAATTCAAATCAGATACACTGGTATGTTTTACACTGAAGCTCAAGCACTGTTTTAATGGACGCATTTCTGTCAACATTCGAACGTGTTGTGAACGTTTGTGTGTTAGTGTTAGTGTGTGTGTGTGTGTGTGTGTGTGTGTGTGTGTGTGTGTGTGTGTGTGTGCGTTTGTGTGTGTGTGTGTGGGTGTGTGTCTGCGTGCGTGCGTGCGTGTGTGTGTGTGTGTGTGTGTGTGTGTGTGTGTGTGTGTGTGTGTGTGTGCGTATGTGTGTTGTAACAGTTGTTTTTGTTGGGAGGGGTAGTTATAGTGGAGCAAAATGGGTGTATTTTTGTTGTTGTTGCTGTGGTTAGCGTCTTAGCCCAGATTACCAGCGGCTTTACATCGTGCAGGTCACCTAGTGATGGGACACGTATCACGCAGATCTAGTGCACCTTTAGAGTGACTCATGTCAATTCAAATCCGTGATATCTCTGTATCAAAAAAACGCATTTTCTTTTTTTAAAGAAATCAGACAGAATTAATTGATTTTCTTGTCTTTCCTTGTGTACTTTCGGGGACAGTGAGTGTACATGTAAGCACACAAGATCGCGTTGGTTGTTGCTTTATTACGTCCAATGCACACCAACAGCTCCTTCTCTTGGTCAACTTTTCGTTAGGAAAAGAAGTGTAACATTTCGCAAAAAGATAAGGCCAGACAATCGTAGATGTAGAAAATCTTTTAACCGTGTTGTTTTCTTGCTAAAAATAGACGATTATGTACATATTCTCCCTCTATCTCTCCCCCCCCCTCTCTCGCTCTCTCTCTTTCTCTAGTACCCTCGAAAATACATATTTATCTTATTAGATCCCCCTTTAGGTTTGACGTTTCCCCAAGCGCCTCGTTTTGTGTTTGGTTGATTGTATACAAAACCAAAATCTGTCATCGGTCTTGCACCAGATTACAATAACAACATCGTGTTTCAAAAGAAAAAACAAGTGATTCTTTTAGCGTCGTGTTTTTAACTGTGCAGTACTTCTAAATTTCAACAACATTCGTAAAATCAGATGACAAGCGTGGAGAGATAACAGCGTGAGTCTGTTTTATGTTTAAAGCAAGAGACAGTTCGGATACACGTGAAAGACATCGGTAAGCGCCATGCCTGTCAGTCATTAAAAGGTTAGTGAAAGAAAGTGTCGCTCTTTTCAGTAAGCAACCAGGTCGATAAATCATGGCATGGGTTTTGCTACTATGGTGTCAGAGCTTTGCTCGATCCATGGTGGTATGAACGGCTATCTGGACATATAGTTAGTTTTTTTTAAGATATTGTTTTCTTTTATTTGAAACTTTGTTAAATCACCAAAACTACAGAGACAGGGTTTTTCTTTTGCCGGCTGTGTCACAGAGTGCTTCACCCACACCACACGCCATCTTAAACACTGGGTCTGTTGGCCTGGCACACCCAGACACGCAAGCCACACAGCACAAAATGACACTGTAAAACCTCTGCCCCTGTCCCATAAGTATTTATTACGGGGTGATGGAGACGGGGCGAGACAGGGTCAGGAAGATGGCTATGGAAAAGCTATTGGGCGGAGGTGTTGCGGTGGGGGTGGGGGTAGTGGTGTTGCTGAAGCTATATTGCTAATTTAAGGGCCCGGATGCGGGGTGGAGGATGTTGTTTGCCACCTTAGGTAAAAGCTTTAACCATTTCACGTGGCTAAGACAGCTTTCACAGCTCATTTGGGCCTACAGCCACATTTAAGTACATAAGTGTTAAGTGACAGTTACTGTGCGGTTTCGTTTGTCAGACGCCCACAAGTCAGGCCATTCCCTAAGAGGCATATGTTTAAATGTTATTACTACAAATTGAAAACGTTACAAGAAAAAAACAATTCAAAAGACATGTAGAAATATTTGTTTCCACATTTTTAAAATAGTTCAAAAGTATCTTTACCTTCAGACTGACAAGACCGCACCAACAAGTATGTCTGCCGAATCCCGCCCGTTTCTGTCCTTTGTCTTTGAGGCGTTCGTTTTGTAGGAAGAGTTGAAAAAGTAATGATTTAGTATGGGGTTAGAACAGTCCAAAACATACTTGATGCATTACTTGTTTCCTTCATCATGTTTCCCCATCAGTCACTTGAACCTATTATCCGTTGTATTAATCATCAGTTGTACCTTTCATACCTTCTGCCCATCGTTATTTTTGTCATCAAACGCCTCGCCGTGGAGGAAAAGCCGTCCTGAACAATAAATGGCGCATAAGCGCTTTTAAAACGAGAAAAAAGAGACAAGATAGACGCGTGGACACCTACAAGTTGCAAAACACACGGCCAATAGGGCACTTATATTGTCCTTTTCCCCCCTCCTCCTTCGTCCATTCCACCGCAGCCCACCTCCGTCCTCTGTGGAGCGGGGGACAAGTCCTTCACAGGCTTTGCCTTTGCCGTATACGTAAGCACTTTCTTTTGACAAACCCGTGCAAAGTGGCCAGGAAATAGAACATGAACTGAAAGACTCCCTTGGGGTGCTGTTCGTAAACAACAGCAAACATATTTCTTTGGGGCTCTTTCCGCGTTTCAAAGAAACCAGCACGACTCCTTTGCCATAAAAGGTTGTGCCTAAAATTGCCTGTGTCGTCTGTGCCTGTGTCTCCTTCTTTCTCTGTTTTTAATCGCGCGTCTCTCTCTCTCTCTCTCTCTCTCTCTCTCTCTCTCTCTCTCTTGAAGGGCAGCGTGGTTTGACAAACATTTTTAATATATCCTGTACCATGGTGTTTTACCGATTTCCTTATAAGGATTTTTCTCTGCTGTACTCTAGTTCAAGTCATGTATTCTGGCAGCCAATTATGCGCATTTGATATTACATTTTGAATAAAACGATAATGCCGAAGGGCCCCTTGTTTTGCATATAAAGTCTATGTGATATGTGTTGTTACTTGCCCACATGCCAGTGCTTACTCCAATACACGCCGCAAGCATGATAATGATCATGCGTCTATAATTAATACCTTTCCTGCCTGTAATTGTCTTTCGTGCTGAATTTTGACTCGTATGCGCAGCGACTCTATATAGAAAGACACTGGTATTCTGTGCCAACTGCCATATTTACATTGATGAATGAAAGTATCGGAGTTCAAATGGAGGGTAGCTCATTTTCGTGCACACACAAACAGATTGAACAGCAGTAGTCTACTGCGTATTCTCCATTTTAATTGAATTTGAAAAGAAAACAGACGTCTTGAAACTTCCTTTTTGTTATGTTTTTATATCCGTGTAACTTTGGTACTTTCGGTTATTAATTTGTTTGTCTGACTTTGTGTTTTCGTTTTAGAACACCCCGTCGCTTTTCCTCCCTCCCTCTGTCTACGATTCCATTTCCACTCATTTTCCTTCTTCAACGCCCTCTGTGAGATTCTACCTTTCAGTATTGCTGCTTTTCCCCGCCCTTTTTCCCTTTTCTTTCTCCCCTTTGTCGCCTTCTTCACCTCAGACCATTCCTCTTGTTTTCTGTCTGGTTTCTAGAAGCCTGTTCCTGATCTCCCAATTTCTCGAGCCGGCATTGCTGCTTACGCTTTTCATTCTTTTTCTCCCAGTGTTGTTTTTGTCTCGATGGCCTCCAACCCAGTGCACTTTTAATGGACAAGAATAGATGTTGCCGGCCAGACAAGGCGAGCAAGAGCAGGGATCAGCAACGAAAGACTAGTGCGTGCAGGCACGCACACACACGTTTACACACTTATCTGTATTGTTTTGTAAGATTCCAAAGACAAGACTATTCGCTACATGTATCCAAGACCAAAGATGGTGATCTAGCCATTCGTATCAATTATTTTGTGACATCGTCCAGTGTTTCAGTGCTTGCAATCATCCACGACTAGAGTGCAAATTTAGGTACTCCAAATTTCATGAATCTGTTTTCTAGCGAAGCGGGTACGATTTTCTGCTCTCAAGAGGCGTAGGTCCGAAACGAAACAAAGACTATTTATGCAATTCCCCCTTTTTTTTTCAACCATGAATAGACAAAGCGCACAATATAAGATATAAAGTATTAGTTAATGTTAGCCTGCCGACGGTTATCAACGCAATTGTCATATCCAGGTTTACCCAAACCTGCGTTGAAAACCGTCGGCAGGCTAACATTAACTAATACTTTATAATTTATATTGTGCGCATTTTCTATTCATGGTTTAATTTACGAACACGCCAACTGTTTTTGAACTGAATTTCTTTTGAATGAAAGGGTTATTTTGCTAACAACCCTATAAGTTTGTGTACAATTTACCTATACATGAGTGCTAGCATGCTGCATGCAATCGGAGGCTGGAAATCTTCAAACTTAGAAGAACAGAATGTATCCGGTTTTGCATGTTGTTTAGCATCGTTGATCTAAATTCAGCACATGACGTTAAAAATTCGTGTTGTTAAATAATTCCGGTATTTCAGGTTTACTTGGGCACTATGAAGTCTTCGACTTTGAACTTTAAAAATGTGGAGAACAAATGCAAAAGGGAGACATTTGTTAAATCAAATTTGTTCAAGCTTCGGAAACGTCTTAAACGTGTTAGATTACTTAGTAGTCAATTTGGTTAGACGCGTTTGGGATGTGCCCTGGAGGTTACTTACTGATAGGCTATACATGTACAAGGTTTGCCTTATGCTAAAACTGACTGGCAAGAAGCAGGTTCTTCGTGAAACAATAGGAGAACGCCGACTTTGAAACAGGGCTCCCCACGGACGCCCCTCCCAGTGCGTCCCGGGACCCCCACTTTCAATTTTCAGAGGGTCCATGGACCCCCACTGCAGAATATTAGAGGGTTCCAAGGGTCCAAAAGCCGAAAAGTCCCAGTGTACTTATAAAACATTGTGGTCACGTATAGTGTACTGCGAAGTGTCTTTTTCATTGGAATATTCCAGGTGGACATGACAATCCAACAATACCTAATGTGCGTGTGTGAGTGTGTGGGTTTGTGTATTTGAACAAGGAACAGGAATTTGTTTACCCTAATAGAGTGATATAAGCTAAACTATAAAGTTGTAATCAGGCATAGTAGGTAGACATATCGAGCTAACAAACAAATTGATAAAAGAAAATAGAAACAACTCACAAGAATTGAAGTACTGTGTACGTATATAGGCTGCTGCACCAGAACCGTTTAACATTCCCTCTGAATAGGGCCTTTTACAGCAGACCGCGCGCTGAGTCATTTCGAGTTTATACTCCCCTTGGGTACGGGCAACCTCGCTCCGTACGACTGCGTTCAGTTGAGAACGTTTTTGAAAGACAGGGGCATTACTGTTACTGGATACAGACGAGATGGTCTGCTGCAACTTGTGAAAACTGCACAGCAGTTGGAACTACCGATCGATCCGGATTTTACAAGACAGGACGTGCAGGAAAAACTTTCCGAAAAACTTCGACAGATCGGATTTCCACCACGCGATCCTTTTACATCCGAAGGAAAAAGTGACCTATCAAACGCACACAGGATCGGTGTTGTTGACATCCCGAACTATCTGATTGAGAAAAAGAACGATTTCGACCAGAAGAAGGCGAAAGCTTACAAATCCTTTGAAGATTATCGCCTTTTTTTATGGCCATGTGCTCAACTTCAGATGTGCAGAAGTGGAAAAGTTTTTCGTCTACACCGCGGAGGTAAAACCGACACAGAGGCAGACAACCTACCTGCACACTTCCTCATAATTATAAACTATGGATAATCGTCAGCGAAGAGGGGCAAGTACTTACATTTCACAACTTAGGCATGTTATTGTTATTGTTAGTATTGTTACTCCTCACTGAAACCAAGTAAAGCAGGCTGTTCACCCTCAATAATGCTTTTACTGTATTAGTACTGTCACAGTATGTTTGCATGCATACATGCAAATATTAGTAAGCTTCCATGAAATATTGAATATATCCATTTCACAGCACTAGGATGGGATGTATGGCACTTTGAATCACTAACAGTAGCACTGCCTCTTCCATACCCATCTCCTTTTTGAAAAGAGTATACGTATGGACCAGTGGCAGTGAATGGTTAATGATCATATGGGTTGCTCTGATTTCATTCATGATCAGGTACATTTGGTTTTTTAACCACACAAACACTTAGACAACAATTATCAGAGTATGAGTTTTTCCGCGTTTTGATTTTTATTTAAATCCAAGTCACAGCTTCTGTTTTATGATGAGTGATGTAGTTTGAAACACTTGGACAACAATTATCAGAGTATGAGTTCTTCCGCGTTTTGATTTTCATTTAAATCCAAGTCACAGCTTCTGTTTTATGATGAGTGATGTAGTTTGAAACACTTGGACAACAATTATCAGAGTATGAGTTTTTCCGCGTTTTGATTTTCATTTAAATCCAAGTCACAGTTTCTGTTTCATGATGAGTGATGTAGTTTGAAGTGTTGGTATTAAATGTTCACTGACAATCATTCTGTGCTGGTATTCCCATTTTCACCTGCAGGGTTATGAAATATATGGGGAGAAACTTGGTCAGTAAAATCATCTTCAAGCGTGAACTGAAAATTGTCTCTGTTTAAAATTACAATGTATTTCGTGAACACACCTGGAGAATGACCCTTGCGTGATTTAAAACTGCCTGCTGTGAATACTGTTGTGATACTGTCACGTTTCAATATATCACATAAGGTGATTATGAAACGGTTAGTTACTTCTAACTAACTAACCACACCACGATCCACTCTCGCAATCATACAATTAAATAGAAACAACAAAAGTATAAGTTTCAGACGCCTGTTTATGTAATAACTCGCCACCTCCCTCGAGACTTCACTCCAAAAATATGTTCTTTTACGTTCAAAACGTAAAAACAGTGGTCACTGACAAATTGCCAGTTAGAATATAGAAAATTATAGTAACACGCTGATCCCGTGTAAAGTTAAGAAATATATAGCTGATCTGCCAAAAGTGCTAATTTATGCAGGTGTCACAAACCCCACGCTGTCACCACTCGAGTATAATCATAAATATCACAGATGACTAGGTGGTAATAAGGGTGCATAAGACACGGTGCACTTAGCTTTGTTGTGCCACTGAGTGGGCGGCCCGTAATTAGTTCATAGTCTCCACAACTGCTCCGTCGAATGAAGTGCTGGTTGGCGTGGCGACGAAGCAGGGAACAGTGGAGACATCAGGCGCCTCACTCAGTCGCTGGTTAGCCGGTTAACTGGTTATAACACCCCGCGGACGATCCGGTTACAGCATCCCGCAGATTAACAGCGTCCCGCAGATAGGCAGCAGAAAACAGCCAGCAACCGTAGCAGGTAGAAATGAAGAAAGGCTGCAACAAAAAGCCTCGGTGCACTAGACATGTCATGCTACCCCTCACACCCCACCTTTAAACATGTCACCCTGACATATTTCATCGAGCACGTGGGCCTGCACAAACGGACTTTTACAACAACAAATCAGCTATTTTCCTTCCTTCTCTCCATATCTGCAAAAACCATATACAGATTAGTATTTTAGCGTCACAAAGAGCAAATTATGCGCTAACCTGGAAAGAACAACAGAGAGTATTTCAATCCACAAACACAGACTCGTCAACAGCGTTAAATAATGATTTATTACCTCAAAAGCCTATGTAGGTAGCACTCTCATTGAAGCAAAAACCGCTTCCTCCTTTGAATGGCCCCTGTTCGTCAACAGCGATATCCCATTCACCCTCTTGCTGAATACTTTAAGAGAATTTGACGACCCGTCAACGTCAGACCGCATGTGAACGGAGAGAAAGTGGTCTCAAACTGAAGTTTCCTGAAGCCCTCCTGTACATATGCAGAGCGGCGCGTTGAATATCAACGCAGAACTCAAAGCGATGAAATCCATCGAACTAGCAGGAAATATAAGACACCGACCGTTCTCCCCAGCGCTGAGTTTTCGAGTGTCCAGTTAACATGTCTCAGACAGACAACCTTGACGAAATCACGTGACTAACCCTGTCACTTCCCAAGTTCAGCTATCGACAATTCTGCCTCGACAGCAGAAATCACCCCCGTGAAATCCGTGCAACACAAAATACCCGTGTTCGTTTTGCGCTGTCAGCAAAACCCACATCCGTTGACAGAAAGCACAGGCGCTTTCTATCGCAATTGACCAAGAGAAGGCACCCCACAGAGTGACACTTTCTTGATCCATGTCACCTAATCGTGACAGATACTATGAATTTTATTTTGAGAAATACAAAAGAATGAAAAGCTTTTAACTGGCTTGTGAATGAGCCTCTTACTTCTATGTGGGGCTAGCTGCTTTGAACTATTTTTAATGCCTGAAAAGGATAGTGATGGAAATTACTAGTTTAATGTCAGGTGTGACATATACTATTGATTGAACTATTTTTTTTTTAATCTGCAATTTTGTTACAACCTACTTTGTTTATTTGGTGACAAGCTAGTGGGAGGCACTTTTTAGTGCTTGAATAGTACTGTGATGCACATTATTTATCATTTCAGTCTAGTTCTACTCATGATTACAACCAGTTATGTGATGTCTCTCAGTCTTTTTCCTTGAGGCAAACCATTTTTCCTTTGAACGACACATAGTTCAGTTTGACCATTTTTTTTCTCATTTTTGTGTTCTTGTGGTATGCAACTGCAAGCACCGAGCTGTCATGCTTTTTGTCTGATTTCAGACCATATTCTTTGGGACATTTGTATGCTGAAGTAGTTTTGTTTTTCTGCCAGTTCTGTCAGATTGTGTTTTTGCAATGAGATTCATGTTCAAAATTTTTGACAAGATTAAAAGAATGATCCTGTTTCTTAAATGCCTTCGTGTTCATTGGTTTGTAGACTATGAGTCACTTGCTGTCTAGTTTTTCAGTGAAATTTTTGTTAACTAGCTGCAGTATCACACTTTTGTTTATGAGAATATGAAAAAGCTACATTCAAACCATTTCTTCCTCTCTCAGCACATAAAGTCAAAGCATGGTACAATCTTTCTTGTTCCATTTATACTTATGAAGAAAAGCAGCATGTCATTTTCAAGTGCCCCCCGACGAAGTATTTTGTGCAAATGTAGGTGTCTTTGTTGACTTTTTTGATGTTGAACCTCTCGATCGTTCTTCCACATAGTTTAATCCATTTTCGGCACTTTTCTACATCTCTAGAGGGTTTGAAAAACGGTACCCATCCAACACCGACCATGTGTGATCTCTCGCGGTGTCTTAAATCACTTCCACACACGCCATAACAGCAATGTTTGTGCACCATCGTACAGCTCCACCATTCAAACAACGCGCAACAAGAGGCGAAGCCTTCAAGGCTCACGTAAGAAATCGACAAACAGTAACACAAACTCAATCACTCCGTCACACATACACACACACAGTAAGTATAGGTGACACGGTGCAAGAGTGCGAGACACTAGATCTAGATCTGTCTGTCTGTAGCCTACTTACGGCCGGGGACACGACTGCCAGATGGACAGATCGACACTGCGCTTTCGACAGCGCTTCCTCGCGCAGACACTGGAAACACGCTGTGCAGATTAACCTGTAGGAAATCTCCTTTGGTATCTTCCTTATCTATTTTTCTGGAGCTACGAAACCGAACAATGTGAAATCGTCTTCTCCGAATCGGCAAACTGCAGCTCGGTGATAACTGTATCTATACCACAATCCTTCACGCGATCTGACCTAACCTTGACCCCTGACCTGGTCTACATACCAAACACGACACAAACCAGTCACCTGTTTTTACCCCCCCAAAACCCCCCACCACCCGTTTTCTTTGGATACACACAGCTGTTGCTTGAATAATAACCAGGTAAAATGAGTATTTCGGTGTTTAGTCAAATGTTAAAGTTTCTACCACAGACATACACACGCACACACGCACACACGCACAGACAGACAAAGTTACGATCGCATAGGCTACACTTACGTGAGCCAAAAATGGCTGACTTTGCCCGAGCCCAGCGGCCCAAGGTCAAGGTCGCCTAGAATAGCCTTGGTGTAAAAGAGACTATTGCAGAAATTCTCAGGCTTGACATTTAACATGAGTTTAGTTGAAACAAAATCTGATTTTAACTAATATCATCAACCTCAGGAAGAAAGGTTGAATTGTACCAGTCAGTTCTGCAAGCATCATTACACCCCCGGTATAGGGGTGTGTATAGGTTTCGGTCGATGTGTTTGTTTGTTTGTTTGTTTGTTTGTTTGTTTGTTTGTGTGTTTGTGTTCGCATATAGATCTCAAGAATGAACGGACCGATCGTCACCAAACTTGGTGAACAGGTTCTATACATTCCTGAGACGGTCCTTACAAAAATTGGGACCAGTCAAACACACGGTTAGGGAGTTATTGGTGGATTACAATTATACAAGGACTTATAGAGGGACATCTTAATGGTCAAAGGGAAATAACCATTCTCACTCAGTCACTGCCACCAACTGAGAAGGTTATTTCCCTTTGACGGGGGTGTTTTTCCTACCTCGGAGGATTTTCTTGTTTTCAAAGGGTTTCAAAAATGCCTACTAACACATGTAAGCAACTAAACATATCTCAAAAAGTATCTCAATAGCGAAGATTGTTTTTCTTATCCTTTGTTTACTCACAAATGTGTGTTTCATAAAGTACACTTCCCCTCGTCTATGTCCAACTTTATGGACTGGTTTTGAACTCGGTAACTTGATGTCTTCGTCCTAAACTTGTCGCCGTGAACATCTTTGCATGCGCTAGACAAGACTTCATCTTCGTCAAAATTTTTCCTGCGAGCTTCGATGGCGATGATGATTTTGTTGTTAACCGAAGTCGTTGACACGCAGCTTCTTCCTGCTGTGTGAACGCGATTCTGTGCCGAGAACCAACGTTCTTTGGAAGTTTTCTGGCCCTTTTAACAAACGCGTTTTGTTAACAGCGATTTGAACCACTGCTTGGGTTTGCATCCTGGAAGATTCTAAGAAACATTTCCTTATCTTAAAATCTATGGACTGGGTGGCCGAGTGGTAACGCACTTGCGCTCGGAAGCGAGAGGTTGCGAGTTCGACCCTGGGTCAGGGTGTTAGCAATTTTCTCCCCCATTTCCTAACCTAGGTGGAGGGTTCAAGTGCTAGTCTTTCGGATGAGACGAAAAACCGAGGTCCCTTCGTGTACACTACACTGGGGTGTGCACGTTAAAGATCCCACGATTGAGAAAAGGGTCTTTCCTGCCAAATTGTATAGGCATAGATAAAAATGTCCACCAAAATACCCGTGTGACTTGGAATAATAGGCCGTGAAAAGTAGGATATGCGCCGAAATGGCTGCGATCTGCTGGCCGATGTGAATGCGTGATGTATTGTGTAAAAAAATTCCATCTCACACGGCATAAATAAATCCCTGCGCCTTGAATATGTGCGCGATATAAATTGCATAAAAAAAATTAAAAAAATAAAAAAATCCCTGCGCTTAGAACTGTACCCACGGAATACGCGCGATATAAGCCTCATATTGATTGATTGATTGATTATCCCGGTGAATGTTCTTTTCCACTCCGCCTGGAAGCGTCGAACTCTCTTTGTCGGTGGTGGTTTGCCTGTTCCGTCCATTGCTTTGCTGGATCTGTGCTTCTGTGTTCGTTCAACGCTTAAGTCGCCCGGCAGTGCTTTTAAGTACATAACCTTGCCGGGCACAGCTACTTTTGCATCGCTTTTAACATTCTTTCCTTCGCTCGTGAAATTGACATTGGTGCTTGCACGCGACGTATACAGTCTGAAAACCGTTACATGCCTCAGGTACGCAATAGCAGACGGTTACAGTCTGAAAATGGTATCTACGATGAAGGAAATTTACTGCGTCCCAGGACCTGCTCTTTTAAAGTCTAGTGCGTCCAGGGACCCCCTCCATGAATTTCTAGTACGTGTTTTCGGCTTCTTGTGCGTATAGGACGCAGGGACGTGCGCTATGGGGAGCCCTGTTGAAAGCAGGCTTCTCCTCAACTTGGACAAAGGCATTTCTGCGCACATGAAACAGAGACAAAATCAATATGAAAAATGATCGTGACAGACTCAGAAACACAATATAACCTTTAGTAAACTATGACTCCAGGGGCTTTTATTAAAATCAGCCATGTGATTTCAGGATACTTTTCACATCAGTGCTCCTGTTATTAGTGTGCATGTAGCCAGAGGAGACGATTTTTGTTCACTAATCTTCCTTTGTCACAGCGCGACATCGCATTACGGCATGGAATCCCTTGCCCCAAAGCCCAGTAACAGAAAGAAATACATGTAGCAGCGAGGCAGCCATTTAGGAGAAATATCCTGGCGAATTTAAGCTGAAAGAAGTCCAAGGATTGGCTGTGCTTTAATTTAGACATTCCTGCAATGGTAGACTCGAAAATACTCCGAAAATATGCCAACTAATCAAATCTATGCCATTGAATAACAGTTGTCGTCGACAAGCTCTTTTGCGTTGGATTCCCGATTCTGTTCGTTGACAAAGTGTTTCAGTGCTTGCAATCATCCACGACTAGAGTGCAAATTTCATGAATCTGTTTTCCAGTGAAACGGGCACGATTTTCTGCTCTTGAGGGGCGTAGGTCCGAAACGAAACAAAGACTACTAGTCTTATGCAATTTCTTCTATACATATTTCTCAATGTTCGATAGATATAGATATCCTACATACGTGAGAGAGACACCCGTGGGATAATAATCGTTCAAATCACACGTGTGTATATCATGTAAATGAGGACATGTCAAGCAAGTCTGGCAGGGATCTGTTTTTCCACTGCTTATGATGCCAAAGTCACCGAGACAAACGTCATTATAGAAACAAAAATTGCGCTCGCTAATTACCCTCGATGAATCTTTAGAACTAACACGTCACGCCACACTTTCAGAGTGACGTTTCTTTGCTTTGACGTAATAGATTGCACGAGGCTTTAGAAGAGATCGAGGTTCCAAAACAAGCGTCTTCAATTTAGCTGCCTCGTCTGCAAGACATTTTCAGTAAAATACACGTAAGTACAGTATGTAGGATAAACAGAATACTACATGGCTTGCTGTGTCGTACCAGATTTACACTCGTTGCTTTTTCAAATAGTGAACAGCTCGCTTTCGCTCGCAGTTCAATATCTAAAAAAAACCCTCGTGTAAATCTGGTACGACACAGCAAGCCATGTAGTATTCTCTATATATACTCGACTGAATCGCACTTTGAACCGAAGTTAAAAGCAGACCAAAATAAGCGGATGTGTGACATTTGCTTCCCAACATTTAGCTAACTGTCTTGTCGTACAATCTAAAAAAAGAAAAGTTGACCCAGAGTCCCATTGTTCTGATTCCATCCTCCCACTTCTGGACCTTCGGCAAACGTAGACGGCATCTTGTGGAGGGTCAACATCTATCTGAAGTACTCTCTTTTGCATAGAAGCAAATAAAGGTTCGAAATATATAGATGCTCGTTTGAGGTAGAACTCTCAAATCGCGTAGTCTTCCTTTTGCAGCATGAACAAAAGAAAAGTATGAAACTCAAACACACTCAAAAACAATCATACTCATCATCATTTAGAATTAGCCTAATCGTGGATTAGGTATTCCACATGCTGTTCGATTCACTGCTCATAGAAGGGATTATTTCCTTTTCGAATCGCAGTTAGGGAATAAGCAACTATCTGATTCCTTTTTTAAATAGACAAACAAACACACAGAAACAAAACCAACCGACCTACCCGTCAACCAACCGAATATAAACACAATACCATAGTACGATGGCATCATTTCAAGTGTCTCAGACAACGTGTGTCAAATTCAAAGCTTGCTTCTGGCAGAACAATGGTGACTGGGCGTGAGAGCGAGAAACATGTTGCTTCTAGTCGAAAAGGACCATTCGTGTACAATCTGTACATCAACTCCAATTCTAACACACAAAACAAACCGCTGATGAGACACACAGTGATAAAAACAACAAGTCGCGTAAGGCGAAATTACAACATTTAGTCAAGCTGTCGAACTCACGGATTGAACTGAACGCACTGCATTTTTCACCAAGACTTCGTCAATCCCCGTGAGAAGGAAATCGCTCACTTTTCATGTGGAAATCGCAGTGAAATTGACAAGCCAGAATAGCGCGGTAGCGTATTGCGCTAAGCAGGAAAGCGCGCTTTTCTGTATTATATTTAACTTTCGGAGCTTGATTTTTATACAACATATATCATATCTATATGTTTTTGAAATCAGGACATGATAAAGAATAAGATGAAATAATTTTTTGATCGATTTCTTAAATTTTAGTAGTACGTAGTACTAATTAATCTATTTTCGTTAAGTGTGATCATATTTTAAGAGTAAACATAACATACGTATGTATATAGTTTTAGATTCAGAATTTGATGAAGAATACGATGTAATGAATTTCAAATCTGTTTGCGAAAATTAGATTTTAATGACAACTTTAATGAGCAAACTCATTAATTAATTTTTAAGCCTCCAAGCTGAAATGCAAAACGAAAGTCCAGGCTTCGTCGAAGATTACTTAACTTAAATAGGGGGTAAAATATCAAAGGTCTGCCAAACCCAGCAAATGCAGTAGGCAGCCCAGAGTTCCCGAAGTACCTCTCCCAATTATAGTACTTTTCGGCAATATTTACAGTTTCAAATTGCTAGGATAGCTTCTTTGTGATTTTATAGAGGTGTTCTGGGGAAACTGAAAGGTAGCCTCGTCAGGGGACAACTATTCAAACCCATATCCTCATCACTTTGTTTCTCGATTGAGAATAATCATTTATAGATGACTATTTTTCCTTTCCCTTGTTTGGGTGTATTTGTCCTCTCAGTGATTGAGGCTTATGTAAGGCTTGGTGATTGTATAGTACATCGTGCCTTTAACGGTTTTTGTTCCGTATTGTTGTCGTTTAAACTTGGGTTGAAGTCGGTGGCCCCTTTCAAAAAGGGTACACACCGGTTCTTCTTGATTGCGAGTGTTATCGATTGTTTTGCTGTGGTTAAGCTCGTTCTGCATTTGAACGTCTCCTGTAGTCTTTCCAGAATGGGGTTTACCCTTTCTTTGGCTGGTTTCTGGTTCAGTTGAAGGGTTTGGTTAGGAGCGTCCGCGTTCGCGGGTAGTAGACTGATTTCGAGGATGCTGTCATGTTCTCTCATGCTGTTTGATTCCAGCTGTTTAAATAGGCAGTTTCGTCCGAGTTGAGGTCTGGTTCATTGGTACGTGTAGATCATGGCAAGACAGTGTGTGTCAATTAGCGTTCCGCCAATGGTTGGGTGTGCCTCTTTGCTGCATGCAGTGGGGCTTTTCGGTTGGGTGGGCGGGGTTTGCCGTGGGGGTGATTTTTGGGCGCGAAGTTCTGCCCTCCCTCCCCCCTCCTTCGCGTTGTGGCTGTGTGGCCGTGTTGTGTGTTGAATCCTTCGTTTTACCAATACTGTTGGTCAGTGTAGCGTTATTGGATTGTTTTTATTTTTTCCGGCCACTGTTGGTATTCCGTATGTTTTTTTCCGTGGCTTTATTTTATTCTTTCCGTGTTTTTGTGTGTTTGTTGTTGTGTTATGAATAAACACTGGGGTTCCTGGCGTTGTGTTGTTTTCTTTACCTGGTTTAGGCAAGGCAGGTGTTGCTTGTTGTTTGATTTGTTACGAGGTTTTTACAAGAAGTTCTTCCATGTTCCTGTGTCTGGCATAGGCCACAAGGGGAGGTTTAGGGAACAATCTGGCACATTCCGTGTCTTGTAGAATCAGTTTCCAGTGTTTTAGGAGTTTCTTTTTAAGGTGTCTCAGTCTGGGGTTGTATGTTGAGACCATGAGAAGTGGTGGAGTTTTGTTTTTGGTGGGATGGTCGGTTTTTTGTTTCAGAAGTGTGTTTCTTGGTATGTTCAAGACTTCTTGTTTGATCAGGTCTAATTCACCTGGTATGTATTCTCTTTCAAGGAGTTTTGATAGGAATAGATTAGTTTCCTTGTTCTGTGTGGATATGTTGTTGTTGGTTCGAATGTATCTGATCATTTCACCTTTAACCAGTCCTTTAAAGACGCTGGGTGGGTGGGCAGATTCACGATGGAGATACTGGAATGTTTCAGTAGATTTTCTGTGTGTTTTCAAGTCCAGTATTTTGTTGGACAGGAATCTGTTGCCTTTGTAGATGGTGGTGTCGAGGAATGTCGCCTCTGAGTCAGAGATGTTGTATGTGACTTTGAGTAGAGGGTGGTGGGCGTTGGCTATCTCAAATAACTGGTGAATTTGGTTTTTGTCAGCGTTGAAGAACATGATGCCGTCATCTCTGTAGCGTCCGTGCCAAAGAATCGTGTCTTTGTAGGCATATTTGTCGAGGATTTCATTCATGAGTTGGAACATGCGTATGTCGCATATTTCCGGGGATGCCGTCATTCCCATGGCGGCTCCAATGCACTGGTTGTAGTGTTGGTTGTTGAACACAAAGTTGTTGTTTTTCAAGATGAGTTCGAGAAGTGCCACGATGTGTGATTTGTGGAAAGGTGGTAGTGGTGGAATACACAGGGTGCTGGGTAAAGCTTCGTTGACTGCACTGATGAGTTCATTTGTTGTCATGTTGGTATACATGCTGGTGATGTCGAATGTACAAATGAGTACATTAGGGGGAAGAATGAGTTGTTCGATCTGTTGGATGAAATCCAATGTGTCTCTGATGTAGGTGGACTGTTTTTTTTTATTTTTATTTTTTTTTTTTTTATTTTATTTTTTTATTTTTTTTTTTTATTTTTTTACAGTAGGTAGTAGGAAGAAATCGATGAATTTTCCCACGTATTGGGATGGGGTGTCGCATTGGGAAATGATAGGTCTGCTTGGAATTCTAGTGGCTTGGGCTCCGTTCGTCTGTAGGTTGCAGATTTCTTCTTTGGAGAATGTGTGTACTTTTGGAAGAAAGTACAGTTTCCCCGTTTTGTGTGCCTTCTTGGTTTGGCTCAGAAAGTTGTATGTTGGTTTGTCAATTTGTTGGGTTTTCTGTAGATGGGTTATGATTGTCATCATTTGATTGATCAATGACAGTTGATCAGGTGGGGGGATGTTTTTGTAGTGTACCCCTGAGAGCGTGAATTGTGCTTCCTCGTTGTAGGTGGATTTGTTCAAAATCACGATTGTGTTGTTTTTGTCGGCCTTGCGTATGACAATGTTTTGATTGTCGGATAGCTCTTTGAGTGCTTTCCTTTCATTTTCAGAGAGGTTGGATTGTAGTTTCTTCAAAGAAAGATTGTATAGTTCCATTCTGGTATTGAAGATGTATTTCTCGATGGCTTCGTTTCCTGGTGGGGGGTTCCAATTGGATTTTGTGTAGAATGGAGGTATTGCGGTGTTGGAGGTGTTTTCACGGAAGTAGAATTTGCATCTAATTTTTCGTGCAAGTTTGCAGAAGTCTGCCGAGATTCGTTTTCTCATGGTTGGTTTGTTTGTTTTTGGTGTAGGTATGAGTTTGAGGCCTTTTTCTAGGCCCAGGTATTGTTCATTTGAAAGTTGTACATTTGACAAGTTGATTACGAATTGTTTGGCTCGTGTCAGGTTGTTGTTGATCTTTTTTTTCTTTTTCATTTGAAAGCCTGGTTAGTTTCCTCTTTTGGATTCGGAGTTTTGTTTTGGAGTGCCTTCCCATGTTTAGGGGGAGAGTTGTGTGGTGACAAAGTTTCTTTGTCCACGGATGGTGAGATTGTAGCCCGTGTCCTTTTGATAAAGGAATGTGCGGGGATCAGCGACTTGTTGAGTTCTGGAATGAAGTGCTCGGTTGGAGGTTTATAATTGGTTCGAGTGTGCGGACGAGTGAGCTGGCGGAGGGGTTTAGGAGTGTCTCTCCAACCTCTTGTGCTGGACCTTAATCGGTTTGAAGGTTGGCGTGTCGGTGTGTCGGAAATAGTTTGGTGCCGGGCGGAGTGGATTAGGCGTATCAACGCTGTGTGGTCAGATGCTGCTGGTATGGCGGTGATGTAATAGCGGATGTGTTACATCCGTTCAAGTCTGTGGTGTCTCGGTGTGCCAAAGAGAGTTGGCTGCTTGGCTTTGTTTGGATTTGTTGTGGCGTGCCAGTTTTTATGGCCGGGGGTTGTAGGTTTGCGGTCTGCTAGTTTATGCAGATGTGGTGGGCAGCAGCATGGTGGAACGCTTAGATAAGATTGTCTTTGATGCCCGCGTTTTTGTTTTTCTTTTAATGTTGGTCAGTGTCTAGTCGTTGGGTAACATTTCCCGTTGCTGTGTATTAGTGCAGCATTTATGACTTTTTCATGGTTTTATTTGTTTTCTTCGCATTTGCGTTCTTTTCTTTCAGAAGTGTTTTTCGTGGTGTGTTTATGACCTCTTTTTTGGTCAAATTGAATTCATTTAGTGTATATTTTTACACAATTTTGGCAGAGGTTGTTGTTGTTGTTTCGCATAGTGGGGGGTTGAGCGTTTCTTCTGAAGTGGGATGTATTGTAGATATCAGTGGTTGTTGGGTGTGGTGAGGTGGGCCGAGGCGGTTCCGTTTGTGTTGGCACTCAATTCGTTAGGCTGTCTGTTGTTGTTGTTGGTGTACTTGTATCTGCATAGTTGTAGTTTGTTGATGGTGTACGAGTTCTCACTGTTGTTTCAGTTGTTGTGGTGGTATACATTGAGAGGTGTTGGTTTTATTAACACGCGGTGTTCACCGTTTGTGTTCAAATGTTTTTAGCAAATTGTTTCAATACTTAGGGGTATTGAGTACCGCTGTTGTAAGTCAACACGTGTACCGGTATTGTTGAGGAGAGGTTTTGGGTGTCTCTGGGTGCTTTTCCACACTACTGAGGATCGCACGAAGGCAATTGCTACATGGTTGGACCCTTGCTGGCCCGTACGGACCGATCAATCATAGGGGGTAAAATATCAAAGGTCTGCCAAACCCAGCAAATGCAGTAGGCAGCCCAGAGTTCCCGAAGTACCTCTCCCAATTATAGTACTTTTCGGCAATATTTACAGTTTCAAATTGCTAGGATAGCTTCTTTGTGATTTTATAGAGGTGTTCTGGGGAAACTGAAAGGTAGCCTCGTCAGGGGACAACTATTCAAACCCATATCCTCATCACTTTGTTTCTCGATTGAGAATAATCATTTATAGATGACTATTTTTCCTTTCCCTTGTTTGGGTGTATTTGTCCTCTCAGTGATTGAGGCTTATGTAAGGCTTGGTGATTGTATAGTACATCGTGCCTTTAACGGTTTTTGTTCCGTATTGTTGTCGTTTAAACTTGGGTTGAAGTCGGTGGCCCCTTTCAAAAAGGGTACACACCGGTTCTTCTTGATTGCGAGTGTTATCGATTGTTTTGCTGTGGTTAAGCTCGTTCTGCATTTGAACGTCTCCTGTAGTCTTTCCAGAATGGGGTTTACCCTTTCTTTGGCTGGTTTCTGGTTCAGTTGAAGGGTTTGGTTAGGAGCGTCCGCGTTCGCGGGTAGTAGACTGATTTCGAGGATGCTGTCATGTTCTCTCATGCTGTTTGATTCCAGCTGTTTAAATAGGCAGTTTCGTCCGAGTTGAGGTCTGGTTCATTGGTACGTGTAGATCATGGCAAGACAGTGTGTGTCAATTAGCGTTCCGCCAATGGTTGGGTGTGCCTCTTTGCTGCATGCAGTGGGGCTTTTCGGTTGGGTGGGCGGGGTTTGCCGTGGGGGTGATTTTTGGGCGCGAAGTTCTGCCCTCCCTCCCCCCTCCTTCGCGTTGTGGCTGTGTGGCCGTGTTGTGTGTTGAATCCTTCGTTTTACCAATACTGTTGGTCAGTGTAGCGTTATTGGATTGTTTTTATTTTTTCCGGCCACTGTTGGTATTCCGTATGTTTTTTTCCGTGGCTTTATTTTATTCTTTCCGTGTTTTTGTGTGTTTGTTGTTGTGTTATGAATAAACACTGGGGTTCCTGGCGTTGTGTTGTTTTCTTTACCTGGTTTAGGCAAGGCAGGTGTTGCTTGTTGTTTGATTTGTTACGAGGTTTTTACAAGAAGTTCTTCCATGTTCCTGTGTCTGGCATAGGCCACAAGGGGAGGTTTAGGGAACAATCTGGCACATTCCGTGTCTTGTAGAATCAGTTTCCAGTGTTTTAGGAGTTTCTTTTTAAGGTGTCTCAGTCTGGGGTTGTATGTTGAGACCATGAGAAGTGGTGGAGTTTTGTTTTTGGTGGGATGGTCGGTTTTTTGTTTCAGAAGTGTGTTTCTTGGTATGTTCAAGACTTCTTGTTTGATCAGGTCTAATTCACCTGGTATGTATTCTCTTTCAAGGAGTTTTGATAGGAATAGATTAGTTTCCTTGTTCTGTGTGGATATGTTGTTGTTGGTTCGAATGTATCTGATCATTTCACCTTTAACCAGTCCTTTAAAGACGCTGGGTGGGTGGGCAGATTCACGATGGAGATACTGGAATGTTTCAGTAGATTTTCTGTGTGTTTTCAAGTCCAGTATTTTGTTGGACAGGAATCTGTTGCCTTTGTAGATGGTGGTGTCGAGGAATGTCGCCTCTGAGTCAGAGATGTTGTATGTGACTTTGAGTAGAGGGTGGTGGGCGTTGGCTATCTCAAATAACTGGTGAATTTGGTTTTTGTCAGCGTTGAAGAACATGATGCCGTCATCTCTGTAGCGTCCGTGCCAAAGAATCGTGTCTTTGTAGGCATATTTGTCGAGGATTTCATTCATGAGTTGGAACATGCGTATGTCGCATATTTCCGGGGATGCCGTCATTCCCATGGCGGCTCCAATGCACTGGTTGTAGTGTTGGTTGTTGAACACAAAGTTGTTGTTTTTCAAGATGAGTTCGAGAAGTGCCACGATGTGTGATTTGTGGAAAGGTGGTAGTGGTGGAATACACAGGGTGCTGGGTAAAGCTTCGTTGACTGCACTGATGAGTTCATTTGTTGTCATGTTGGTATACATGCTGGTGATGTCGAATGTACAAATGAGTACATTAGGGGGAAGAATGAGTTGTTCGATCTGTTGGATGAAATCCAATGTGTCTCTGATGTAGGTGGACTGTTTGTTTTTATTTTTTTTATTTTTTTTTTTTTTATTTTATTTTTTTATTTTTTTTTTTTATTTTTTTACAGTAGGTAGTAGGAAGAAATCGATGAATTTTCCCACGTATTGGGATGGGGTGTCGCATTGGGAAATGATAGGTCTGCTTGGAATTCTAGTGGCTTGGGCTCCGTTCGTCTGTAGGTTGCAGATTTCTTCTTTGGAGAATGTGTGTACTTTTGGAAGAAAGTACAGTTTCCCCGTTTTGTGTGCCTTCTTGGTTTGGCTCAGAAAGTTGTATGTTGGTTTGTCAATTTGTTGGGTTTTCTGTAGATGGGTTATGATTGTCATCATTTGATTGATCAATGACAGTTGATCAGGTGGGGGGATGTTTTTGTAGTGTACCCCTGAGAGCGTGAATTGTGCTTCCTCGTTGTAGGTGGATTTGTTCAAAATCACGATTGTGTTGTTTTTGTCGGCCTTGCGTATGACAATGTTTTGATTGTCGGATAGCTCTTTGAGTGCTTTCCTTTCATTTTCAGAGAGGTTGGATTGTAGTTTCTTCAAAGAAAGATTGTATAGTTCCATTCTGGTATTGAAGATGTATTTCTCGATGGCTTCGTTTCCTGGTGGGGGGTTCCAATTGGATTTTGTGTAGAATGGAGGTATTGCGGTGTTGGAGGTGTTTTCACGGAAGTAGAATTTGCATCTAATTTTTCGTGCAAGTTTGCAGAAGTCTGCCGAGATTCGTTTTCTCATGGTTGGTTTGTTTGTTTTTGGTGTAGGTATGAGTTTGAGGCCTTTTTCTAGGCCCAGGTATTGTTCATTTGAAAGTTGTACATTTGACAAGTTGATTACGAATTGTTTGGCTCGTGTCAGGTTGTTGTTGATCTTTTTTTTCTTTTTCATTTGAAAGCCTGGTTAGTTTCCTCTTTTGGATTCGGAGTTTTGTTTTGGAGTGCCTTCCCATGTTTAGGGGGAGAGTTGTGTGGTGACAAAGTTTCTTTGTCCACGGATGGTGAGATTGTAGCCCGTGTCCTTTTGATAAAGGAATGTGCGGGGATCAGCGACTTGTTGAGTTCTGGAATGAAGTGCTCGGTTGGAGGTTTATAATTGGTTCGAGTGTGCGGACGAGTGAGCTGGCGGAGGGGTTTAGGAGTGTCTCTCCAACCTCTTGTGCTGGACCTTAATCGGTTTGAAGGTTGGCGTGTCGGTGTGTCGGAAATAGTTTGGTGCCGGGCGGAGTGGATTAGGCGTATCAACGCTGTGTGGTCAGATGCTGCTGGTATGGCGGTGATGTAATAGCGGATGTGTTACATCCGTTCAAGTCTGTGGTGTCTCGGTGTGCCAAAGAGAGTTGGCTGCTTGGCTTTGTTTGGATTTGTTGTGGCGTGCCAGTTTTTATGGCCGGGGGTTGTAGGTTTGCGGTCTGCTAGTTTATGCAGATGTGGTGGGCAGCAGCATGGTGGAACGCTTAGATAAGATTGTCTTTGATGCCCGCGTTTTTGTTTTTCTTTTAATGTTGGTCAGTGTCTAGTCGTTGGGTAACATTTCCCGTTGCTGTGTATTAGTGCAGCATTTATGACTTTTTCATGGTTTTATTTGTTTTCTTCGCATTTGCGTTCTTTTCTTTCAGAAGTGTTTTTCGTGGTGTGTTTATGACCTCTTTTTTGGTCAAATTGAATTCATTTAGTGTATATTTTTACACAATTTTGGCAGAGGTTGTTGTTGTTGTTTCGCATAGTGGGGGGTTGAGCGTTTCTTCTGAAGTGGGATGTATTGTAGATATCAGTGGTTGTTGGGTGTGGTGAGGTGGGCCGAGGCGGTTCCGTTTGTGTTGGCACTCAATTCGTTAGGCTGTCTGTTGTTGTTGTTGGTGTACTTGTATCTGCATAGTTGTAGTTTGTTGATGGTGTACGAGTTCTCACTGTTGTTTCAGTTGTTGTGGTGGTATACATTGAGAGGTGTTGGTTTTATTAACACGCGGTGTTCACCGTTTGTGTTCAAATGTTTTTAGCAAATTGTTTCAATACTTAGGGGTATTGAGTACCGCTGTTGTAAGTCAACACGTGTACCGGTATTGTTGAGGAGAGGTTTTGGGTGTCTCTGGGTGCTTTTCCACACTACTGAGGATCGCACGAAGGCAATTGCTACATGGTTGGACCCTTGCTGGCCCGTACGGACCGATCAATCATAGGGGGTAAAATATCAAAGGTCTGCCAAACCCAGCAAATGCAGTAGGCAGCCCAGAGTTCCCGAAGTACCTCTCCCAATTATAGTACTTTTCGGCAATATTTACAGTTTCAAATTGCTAGGATAGCTTCTTTGTGATTTTATAGAGGTGTTCTGGGGAAACTGAAAGGTAGCCTCGTCAGGGGACAACTATTCAAACCCATATCCTCATCACTTTGTTTCTCGATTGAGAATAATCATTTATAGATGACTATTTTTCCTTTCCCTTGTTTGGGTGTATTTGTCCTCTCAGTGATTGAGGCTTATGTAAGGCTTGGTGATTGTATAGTACATCGTGCCTTTAACGGTTTTTGTTCCGTATTGTCGTTTAAACTTGGGTTGAAGTCGGTGGCCCCTTTCAAAAAGGGTACACACCGGTTCTTCTTGATTGCGAGTGTTATCGATTGTTTTGCTGTGGTTAAGCTCGTTCTGCATTTGAACGTCTCCTGTAGTCTTTCCAGAATGGGGTTTACCCTTTCTTTGGCTGGTTTCTGGTTCAGTTGAAGGGTTTGGTTAGGAGCGTCCGCGTTCGCGGGTAGTAGACTGATTTCGAGGATGCTGTCATGTTCTCTCATGCTGTTTGATTCCAGCTGTTTAAATAGGCAGTTTCGTCCGAGTTGAGGTCTGGTTCATTGGTACGTGTAGATCATGGCAAGACAGTGTGTGTCAATTAGCGTTCCGCCAATGGTTGGGTGTGCCTCTTTGCTGCATGCAGTGGGGCTTTTCGGTTGGGTGGGCGGGGTTTGCCGTGGGGGTGATTTTTGGGCGCGAAGTTCTGCCCTCCCTCCCCCCTCCTTCGCGTTGTGGCTGTGTGGCCGTGTTGTGTGTTGAATCCTTCGTTTTACCAATACTGTTGGTCAGTGTAGCGTTATTGGATTGTTTTTATTTTTTCCGGCCACTGTTGGTATTCCGTATGTTTTTTTCCGTGGCTTTATTTTATTCTTTCCGTGTTTTTGTGTGTTTGTTGTTGTGTTATGAATAAACACTGGGGTTCCTGGCGTTGTGTTGTTTTCTTTACCTGGTTTAGGCAAGGCAGGTGTTGCTTGTTGTTTGATTTGTTACGAGGTTTTTACAAGAAGTTCTTCCATGTTCCTGTGTCTGGCATAGGCCACAAGGGGAGGTTTAGGGAACAATCTGGCACATTCCGTGTCTTGTAGAATCAGTTTCCAGTGTTTTAGGAGTTTCTTTTTAAGGTGTCTCAGTCTGGGGTTGTATGTTGAGACCATGAGAAGTGGTGGAGTTTTGTTTTTGGTGGGATGGTCGGTTTTTTGTTTCAGAAGTGTGTTTCTTGGTATGTTCAAGACTTCTTGTTTGATCAGGTCTAATTCACCTGGTATGTATTCTCTTTCAAGGAGTTTTGATAGGAATAGATTAGTTTCCTTGTTCTGTGTGGATATGTTGTTGTTGGTTCGAATGTATCTGATCATTTCACCTTTAACCAGTCCTTTAAAGACGCTGGGTGGGTGGGCAGATTCACGATGGAGATACTGGAATGTTTCAGTAGATTTTCTGTGTGTTTTCAAGTCCAGTATTTTGTTGGACAGGAATCTGTTGCCTTTGTAGATGGTGGTGTCGAGGAATGTCGCCTCTGAGTCAGAGATGTTGTATGTGACTTTGAGTAGAGGGTGGTGGGCGTTGGCTATCTCAAATAACTGGTGAATTTGGTTTTTGTCAGCGTTGAAGAACATGATGCCGTCATCTCTGTAGCGTCCGTGCCAAAGAATCGTGTCTTTGTAGGCATATTTGTCGAGGATTTCATTCATGAGTTGGAACATGCGTATGTCGCATATTTCCGGGGATGCCGTCATTCCCATGGCGGCTCCAATGCACTGGTTGTAGTGTTGGTTGTTGAACACAAAGTTGTTGTTTTTCAAGATGAGTTCGAGAAGTGCCACGATGTGTGATTTGTGGAAAGGTGGTAGTGGTGGAATACACAGGGTGCTGGGTAAAGCTTCGTTGACTGCACTGATGAGTTCATTTGTTGTCATGTTGGTATACATGCTGGTGATGTCGAATGTACAAATGAGTACATTAGGGGGAAGAATGAGTTGTTCGATCTGTTGGATGAAATCCAATGTGTCTCTGATGTAGGTGGACTGTTTGTTTTTTTTTTTATTTTTTTTTTTTTTTTTTTTATTTTTTTTTTTTTTTTTTTTATTTTTTTACAGTAGGTAGTAGGAAGAAATCGATGAATTTTCCCACGTATTGGGATGGGGTGTCGCATTGGGAAATGATAGGTCTGCTTGGAATTCTAGTGGCTTGGGCTCCGTTCGTCTGTAGGTTGCAGATTTCTTCTTTGGAGAATGTGTGTACTTTTGGAAGAAAGTACAGTTTCCCCGTTTTGTGTGCCTTCTTGGTTTGGCTCAGAAAGTTGTATGTTGGTTTGTCAATTTGTTGGGTTTTCTGTAGATGGGTTATGATTGTCATCATTTGATTGATCAATGACAGTTGATCAGGTGGGGGGATGTTTTTGTAGTGTACCCCTGAGAGCGTGAATTGTGCTTCCTCGTTGTAGGTGGATTTGTTCAAAATCACGATTGTGTTGTTTTTGTCGGCCTTGCGTATGACAATGTTTTGATTGTCGGATAGCTCTTTGAGTGCTTTCCTTTCATTTTCAGAGAGGTTGGATTGTAGTTTCTTCAAAGAAAGATTGTATAGTTCCATTCTGGTATTGAAGATGTATTTCTCGATGGCTTCGTTTCCTGGTGGGGGGTTCCAATTGGATTTTGTGTAGAATGGAGGTATTGCGGTGTTGGAGGTGTTTTCACGGAAGTAGAATTTGCATCTAATTTTTCGTGCAAGTTTGCAGAAGTCTGCCGAGATTCGTTTTCTCATGGTTGGTTTGTTTGTTTTTGGTGTAGGTATGAGTTTGAGGCCTTTTTCTAGGCCCAGGTATTGTTCATTTGAAAGTTGTACATTTGACAAGTTGATTACGAATTGTTTGGCTCGTGTCAGGTTGTTGTTGATCTTTTTTTTCTTTTTCATTTGAAAGCCTGGTTAGTTTCCTCTTTTGGATTCGGAGTTTTGTTTTGGAGTGCCTTCCCATGTTTAGGGGGAGAGTTGTGTGGTGACAAAGTTTCTTTGTCCACGGATGGTGAGATTGTAGCCCGTGTCCTTTTGATAAAGGAATGTGCGGGGATCAGCGACTTGTTGAGTTCTGGAATGAAGTGCTCGGTTGGAGGTTTATAATTGGTTCGAGTGTGCGGACGAGTGAGCTGGCGGAGGGGTTTAGGAGTGTCTCTCCAACCTCTTGTGCTGGACCTTAATCGGTTTGAAGGTTGGCGTGTCGGTGTGTCGGAAATAGTTTGGTGCCGGGCGGAGTGGATTAGGCGTATCAACGCTGTGTGGTCAGATGCTGCTGGTATGGCGGTGATGTAATAGCGGATGTGTTACATCCGTTCAAGTCTGTGGTGTCTCGGTGTGCCAAAGAGAGTTGGCTGCTTGGCTTTGTTTGGATTTGTTGTGGCGTGCCAGTTTTTATGGCCGGGGGTTGTAGGTTTGCGGTCTGCTAGTTTATGCAGATGTGGTGGGCAGCAGCATGGTGGAACGCTTAGATAAGATTGTCTTTGATGCCCGCGTTTTTGTTTTTCTTTTAATGTTGGTCAGTGTCTAGTCGTTGGGTAACATTTCCCGTTGCTGTGTATTAGTGCAGCATTTATGACTTTTTCATGGTTTTATTTGTTTTCTTCGCATTTGCGTTCTTTTCTTTCAGAAGTGTTTTTCGTGGTGTGTTTATGACCTCTTTTTTGGTCAAATTGAATTCATTTAGTGTATATTTTTACACAATTTTGGCAGAGGTTGTTGTTGTTGTTTCGCATAGTGGGGGGTTGAGCGTTTCTTCTGAAGTGGGATGTATTGTAGATATCAGTGGTTGTTGGGTGTGGTGAGGTGGGCCGAGGCGGTTCCGTTTGTGTTGGCACTCAATTCGTTAGGCTGTCTGTTGTTGTTGTTGGTGTACTTGTATCTGCATAGTTGTAGTTTGTTGATGGTGTACGAGTTCTCACTGTTGTTTCAGTTGTTGTGGTGGTATACATTGAGAGGTGTTGGTTTTATTAACACGCGGTGTTCACCGTTTGTGTTCAAATGTTTTTAGCAAATTGTTTCAATACTTAGGGGTATTGAGTACCGCTGTTGTAAGTCAACACGTGTACCGGTATTGTTGAGGAGAGGTTTTGGGTGTCTCTGGGTGCTTTTCCACACTACTGAGGATCGCACGAAGGCAATTGCTACATGGTTGGACCCTTGCTGGCCCGTACGGACCGATCAATCATAGGGGGTAAAATATCAAAGGTCTGCCAAACCCAGCAAATGCAGTAGGCAGCCCAGAGTTCTGGGAACTCTGGGCTGCCTACTGCATTTGCTGGGTTTGGCAGACCTTTGATATTTTACCCCCTAGAATTCCAAGCAGACCTATCATTTCCCAGTGCGACACCCCATCCCAATACGTGGGAAAATTCATCGACTTCTTCCTACTACCTACTGTAAAAAAACAGTCCACCTACATCAGAGACACATTGGATTTCATCCAACAGATCGAACAACTCATTCTTCCCCCTAATGTACTCATTTGTACATTCGACATCACCAGCATGTATACCAACATGACAGCAAATGAACTCATCAGTGCAGTCAACGAAGCTTTACCCAGCACCCTGTGTATTCCACCACTACCACCTATCCACAAATCACACATCGTGGCACTTCTCGAACTCATCTTGAAAAACAACAACTTTGTGTTCAACAACCAACACTACAACCAGTGCATTGGAGCCGCCATGGGAATGACGGCATCCCCGGAAATATGCGACATACGCATGTTCCAACTCATGAATGAAATCCTCGACAAATATGCCTACAAAGACACGATTCTTTGGCACGGACGCTACAGAGATGACGGCATCATGTTCTTCAACGCTGACAAAAACCAAATTCACCAGTTATTTGAGATAGCCAACGCCCACCACCCTCTACTCAAATTCACATACAACATCTCTGACTCAGAGGCAACGTTCCTCGACACCACCATCTACAAAGGCAACAGATTCCTGTCCAACAAAATACTGGACCTGAAAACACACAGAAAATCTACTGAAACATTCCAGTATCTCCATCGTGAATCTGCCCACCCACCCAGTGTCTTTAAAGGACTGGTAAAAGGTGAAATGATCAGATACATTCGAACCAACAACAACATAACCACACAGAACAAGGAAACTGATCTATTCCTATCAAAACTCCTTGAAAGAGAATACATACCAGTTGAATTGGAACTGATCAAACAAGAAGTCTTGAACATACCAAGAAACACACTTCTGAAACAAAAAACCGACCATCCCACCAAAAACAAAGCTCCACCACTTCTCATGGTCTCAACATACAACCCCAGACTGAGACACCTTAAAAAGAAACTCCTAAAACATTGGAAACTGATTCTACAAGACACGGAATGTGCCAGACTGTTCCCTAAACCTCCCCTTGTGGCATATGCCAGACACAGGAACCTGAAAGAACTTCTTGTAAAAACCTCGTAACAAATCAAACAACAAGCAACACCTGCCTTGCCTAAACCAGGTAAAGAAAACAACACAACGCCAGGAACCCCATTGTTTATTCACAACACAACAACAAACACAAAACATACGGAAAGTATAAATAAAGCCACGGAAAAAAACATACGGGATACCAACAGTGGCCGGGAAAAAGTAAAAACAACCCAATAACGCAACACTGAACAGCAGTATTGGCAAAACGAAGGAATCAACACACAACACGGCCACACGGCCGTAACGCGGATGAGGGGGGAGGGAGGGCAGAACTTCGCGCCCAAAAATCACCCCCACGGCAAACCCCGCCCACCCAACCGAAAGGCCCCACTGCACGCATCAAAGATGCACACCCAACCATTGGTTGAACGCTGATTGACACACACTGTCTTGCATCTACACGTACCACGGACGAACCCCGACCCCACCAATGAAACCACACCTCAACTCTGACGAAACTGCCTATTTAAACAGACAGAGCCAAACATTTAACCACATCACGAGTTTCTCCTGATTCAGACCCACCACGCTTTCCAACTACGCTCCTCGACCTACACCATCCTCCATCACTATGGCCACCAACTTCAACAATGAGATTGCCGAGACCCAATTCGACTTCTCCTTGGAAAATGAAGAGGAGTCCACCATCCACGCCAGCCAGTACCACACCTCCAGGGAGCTGGAATTGAACAGCATGAGGGAACATGACAGCATCCTCGAGATCAGTCTACTACCCGCGAACGCGGACGCCCCTAACCAAACCCATCAACAGAACCAGAAACCAACCAAAGAAAGGGTAAACCCCATTCTGGAAAAACTACAGGAAACGTTCAAATCTAGAACGAGCTTAACCACAGCAAAACAATCGATAACACTCGCAATCAAGAAGAACCGGTGTGTACCCTTTCTGAAAGGGGCCACCGACTTCAACCCAGGTTTGAACGGCTCAACTGCAAGAATGCAGGGGCTCAGAGAACAATTTCGGGACATCATAAGGGAACACAACAATTCCCTCCAACACCACTTCGCCGAATTCCTCGAGGGGGAAATTGGAAACGAGACAGAAACCATCAAATGTCTCCGCGATGAAGCCCTCGCCATCGCGGGTAAAGATGAAGAAACTCTCAATATGCTGAAACACAGCCTCCAAAAATTCATCAAGGATGAACAAACTTTGGTACAACGCCACCGGGACTACGAGGAAGACAGGGAAAAACGCGAACACCGCAACCAACAACGAAAACGGCCACGGGACCACTCAACAAGTGACTACAGAATCCCCAAGCTGCCAAAGCGACATTAGGCAAAACTTTTGTCTAAAACCTACACTCCGGTCTGCCCTCGGGCGGACCACCCTCATCTTCCAAAAAGGGATGAAGTGTTTCGTTGCTAAACCGCTTTATGAAACAACCAACACACCCCCTCCCCCTGTCAACCTGTACATACAGTACACAGACAAATAATGAGAAGGGTTGAACACACAACCACACCACTCCCCACATTTACCTGTACCATCAGTACACACAACAATACGGAAAAAAACCCGTTAAAGGCACGATGTACTATACAATCACCAAGCCTTACATAAGCCTCAATCACTGAGAGGACAGTACACACAAATACACCCAAACAAGGGAAATGAAAAATAGTCATCTATAAATGATTATTCTGAATCAAGGAACAAAAGTGATGAGGATATGGGTTTGAATAGTTGTCCCCTGACGAGGCTACCTTTCAGTTTCCCCAGAACACCTCTATAAAATCACAAAGAAGCTATCCTAGCAATTTGAAACTGTAAATATTGCCGAAAAGTACTATAATTGGGAGAGGTACTTAGGGATCTTTGGGTTGCCTACTGCATTTGCTGGGTTTGGCAGACCTTTGATATTTTACCCGCTACCTGTGCTCCCAGGTAAGGTCCCTGACCAGGAGCTAAGGGTGGGGTAACCCCGACAGAAACCTCTAGTGCTGAAGTCGGCGGTACTGAGCGAGACAGCGCACTTTAACGGATCACAGTACCACGCACACCATCGCCATGAATACACGCAGAGACCAAACCAATCGAAATGGTGCTCGCCCTGTGAGGACCCCCCAGGCAGGTGCAGCGCCGGGCTCCGTGCCTCAAAGGAGCCCACCCTCAGCTACTGGAGGTCCCTTCGTCTTGTCCTGTGGAGCCAGGGGACGAGCAAGGATAGCGACTGGCCGAAAACCAAGCAAGGTCAAGGAGACCCCTGACATTAACATAATGCAATGGAATGCAGAAGGGGTCAGCAACAAGAAGGAAGAACTCGTACACTTTCTTCATAAGAACAGTATCAACATCTGCTGCTTACAGGAAACACACCTGCAAGAGGGGAAGCCGTTCAAGATCAGAGGCTACCAGGTGTTTTCAAATGGACGGAAAGGGAGAGCAAAGGGAGGAGTGATGACACTGGTGAGAAACAACATCAACGCCACTGAAGTCAAGAAACTTACAGGCGAAGCTGAGTACATAGAAGTCAAGGTCATTATCCAAGACAGCACATTTAACATCGTCAACTACTATTGCCCCGATGACAAGATGCTGTCCCTTGACACTATCCAGGTCCCAGACAGCGGCTTCCTCATCGCTGGAGACTTCAACAGCCGGTCCCAGAGTTGGGGATACAGCAACATGGACAATAGAGGAGAAGAAGTTGAAGCCTGGCAAGATGAACACCACCTTATCCTTGCAAATGACCCAACTGACACACATACCTTCTACTCGCGCCGCTGGCACACCACCACAACTCCAGACCTGGCCTTCTGCACCGATGACATCCACAGAAAGATCAGCAGAAAGGTAGAAGAACAGCTCGGAGGTAGTGACCATCGCCCAGTCGTCCTTACCATGCGTGCTAAAGCACCAGAACACTCGCAACACCCGCGATGGAACTACAAAAAGGCCCAGTGGGGATTGTTCAGCGTACGCACCAACGAGCTGACAAAGGGCATAGAAGTTACAGATAGGAACATCAACAATGTAGTCAAAGACTTCAACAACAGTATTTCCCAGGCAGCCAAGGAGTGCATACCCAATGGCGCAAGAAAAGACTACACCCCTTATTGGACAAGTGAGCTGCAGAAGGCGCATGATGCTCTGACAGAAGCAAGAAGAGAGGCTGAAACCAACCCCAGCCAGGAGAACAACATCAAGCTCCAAGAAAGAAAAGCAAAGTTCTTGCGAACCAAACTGGAGAGCAAAAGAAGAAGTTGGAGAGAGAAAACAGCAAGCCTCAACATGGAGAAAGACACAACAAAGCTTTGGAAACTGACAAAGGCCCTGAACGACGAAAGCACCAAAGGCCAGAAGATCACCCTGGAAAATGAAGGAAACACTCTTACAGGAAGGGCTGCCGCCAACAATTTTGCAACAGCATATGCAGCAGAAAGTAATACCACCATACCCCAGCACCACCAGAAAGAGATACGACAGGAAGAGAAGGAAAGAACACCAGGAGAAAATGAGGTACCAGACGCAATGCATACTGACATCAGCCTGGCAGAAATGAAGAAGGCCATCAGGAAGTTGAAGAAAAAGAAGTCTCCAGGACCTGACAACATCACAAACGAAATGCTTCAACATCTAGGAAACACCGCGCTTCAGAAGCTACTAGATATTTACAACCTCAGCTGGAAGCAAGGCCAGGTACCGCAGTGCTGGAGAGAAGCCACAATGATTCCCATCCTCAAACGTGGCAAAAACAAAAGCAAAGCCCAAAGCTACCGTCCCATCAGCTTAACAAGTTGTGTCTGTAAGACCATGGAGCGCATCATCAATCAGCGCCTACAACTCTACCTGGAGACACAGAGCATCATTGCCCCAGAGCAAGCTGGCTTCAGACAGTACAGAAGCACAGAAGATCAAACGACCCACCTCTCACAAGTCATAGAGGATGCTTTTCAGGCCAAGAAGGCTGTCCTGGCAGTGTTTATTGATCTACAGAAGGCATTCGACAAGGTCTGGAAGGATGGTCTTCTAGTAAAACTCCTACGGTGTGGCATCAGAGGCAACATGTTCCAGTGGACCAAGTCCTACCTACACAACCGAAGAGCCAGAGTGTCGGTAGATGGTCGCTGTGGCCAGAAGGTGTTACTGAGGCAGGGAGTTCCCCAGGGAGGCGTCCTCTCCCCCTCTTTGTTCATACTCTTCATCAACGACATTGTAGCAGAACTACCAAGAGGTGTCCACGCAGCGCTTTACGCAGACGACCTGGTACTCTGGTGCAGCGAGGAGTATGCAACCACAGCAACATACAGAATACAGATCGCCCTAGAGAGCGTTGCAGCATGGGCTGAAAGCTGGTGCGTAACAATCAACAGGGAGAAGTCAACCGCCACTCTTTTCACACTGTCAACAAAAGCCAAACCTGGAAAACTTACCCTGGGAAATACCACACTAAAGTACGAAGACCAACAGACGTACCTTGGTGTCACCTTTGACAAGAAAATGACCTGGAAACCTCACATCAACCAGGCAGAGGGAAAAGCCAGAAGGAAGCTCAACATCTTAAGGAAACTGGCAGGAACTACATGGGGCGCAACTGACAAGATTCTGAAATCAGTTTACCAAGGTACTGTAAGACCACACCTCGAGTACGGGTCCAACTCTTGGATGACAGCTGCGAAGACGCATCTACAGACCCTGGACAAAGTCCAAAACCAGGCACTTCGACTAATCACAGGTGCCATGAAGACAACACCTATAGTGAAGATGGAAGAAACATCTAGCATCCCACCACTTGCCAAGAGAAGAGAGCAGAAGGCAATGCTTCAGGCCAACAAATTCAGATGCTCACAGAACCACCCAATGAAAGAAAGGCTCCAAACGCTATCATCAGGCAGACTAAAAAGATCAAGCTTTGCTGTGGAGGCCAGAGCACTGAACAGGAAGCACCAAGAAACCCTCCCTAACCAGGTCATTCCCATCTCCTTTTCCCTCGACGCCCCACCTTGGGAAGATACAGAAGAAACTGTCACTGTCCAAACAACAATACCCCACATCAACAACAAAGGTGAACATAGCGACCAAGTCTTGAAAGCCCTGACGTTGGCAACGCTTGAGGAAAGATACCCTGATGATGCCTGGATCCGGGTGTATACGGACGGCTCAGCCACAAATGCCGTCAAAAGTGGAGGAGCTGGGGTCCACATCCAATACCCCGGTGGAGAACGGACGGAGGAGACGCTTCCGACCGGCCTTTACTGCACCAACTACAAGGCAGAGGTATACGCTCTCATTCAGGCAGCACACACCATTGCAACAAGAGCAGACCACAACACAAATGTCGTCTTCCTAACAGACGCCCTCTCTGTGCTGCAAGCCTATAACAGTGACAGTCAACCCTCATTGAAGAAGGCCCTCAACAACATCAAGAGCCTACGGACAGTGCTTCAGTGGATCCCCTCACACTGCGGCATAGAGGGAAATGAGAAAGCCGATGACCTGGCAAAATCCGGTGCAGAAAAAGAACAAGAAGACAACGCCGTGAGCCTTGCCGAGCTAAATACCATCACTAAAGCCCTGTTCCGAACCCCGGCTCAAAAAGACAGCCTTCACCTGCTCTCAAGACCAGAGCAGGTCACCATCTTTAGGCTGCGAACAGGGCACAACAGGCTGAACAAACACCTCCACTCAAAGCTGAAAGTTGTGCCATCCCCGATGTGTCCCTGTGGAGAAGCAGAGCAGGACACCCACCACATCCTACAAGACTGCGGGAACTTCCAGTTGTTGAGAAGGAAGATGTGGCCGGAGCCGACCCCCATCCAGGATAAGCTGTACGGCACGGCGGCGTCCCTGCAGATGACCACTACATTTCTAAATTGGACTGGTCTCCACGTGTAGCGGCAACAAGAAGAAGAAGAAGACTTAACTTAAATGTCAACCAATTTAGTTGAAAAATGAGAGCGTGACAGTGCCGCCTTAACTTTCACAAAAAGCCGGATATAACGTCATCAAAGACATTTATCGAAAACAATATAACAAAAGTCCGGGGATATCATATCCAGGAACTCTCATGTGAAATGTCATGAAGATCGGTCCAGTACTTTGCTCTGAATCGCTGCACACACACACACACACACACACACACACACACACACACACACACACACACACATATACGCCACACCCTCATCTCGATTTTCGGTCAACGTTAAAACATTTAGTCAAAACTTGACTAAATGTAAAAAGAGAACCCTACTCAGCTTGACTACTACTTGAAGGCTTCTTCTGGAAAGGACTTTTTTGTCATGCAACGTACCTCATCGAGCCAGCTACAAATAATGGGACAGCTATAAAAGCTTTGTAATCTTTTACTGTTCAGTGCAGTATGCGGCAAAAGAACGCAACTCATTCGCGCCCACTGTTGCATGTGATTTTTTGTCATTTTCAAATTGTCACAAAATATAAACCAGATAAGGTACATCAAAAAGTAAAAGAGATTCGTGGAGGATATTTTACTGGCTCTACGATTAGTGCCTATTATTCAATCTTTTTTTTTTCTTTTCAACTTTTCATAAATTGTGTTTACACAGGGTAGGGTCACACGAGTCGTGAGTGCAGGAGAACGTGTCACTTCGACACACTACAAAATTCGTAAAAATGCATATTTTTCAACCAGCTGTGGAGAAAATTCATCTCTCTTCATGATCATTTAATTTGAAGCGTAACATTATTACAAAAATGAACATAAATCACTTAAACGGTGTAAAAAAAAGGGTTGCTATGGAAAAAGCTCCTTCGCACGGAATCGACGTAATAATTTCTTTTAAAATCAGATGCTTTTTGTGACCAAGTGTCTGTTCACACGAACATGCTATAATTAGAATAATAGCCTGCGCGTTTTTAGTTTTTATTTCATTAAAAAACACCTATGAACTGTTAGTGCTCATTGTTATTCGCAAGAAAGTACTATGAACCAAAACGCATACGTCCCCCCTACCTTAACACATATATACACACTCATAAGCACAAATACACACACAGACACATCCATACTCACTCACACATAAGTATTATAATATAAACAGACAAACAAACAAACAAAGTCCCTAAGATGCGCAGGTCCGCTTTGCAATGCTGAAATAGACGCCCACTGTCACTTTGAAGATCGCTGTCCCAAACTGTGTATTTGTAACGCTTTGGCGAATAATTCTAATTAAATGATCATGTTGAGAGGTAAATTTCCTCCACAACTCCTCCTGGTTGAAAAATAAGCACTTTTACGATTTTTGTAGCGTGTCGAAGTGACACGTTCGTCTGCAATCATGATTCGCTTGACCTGACCCTGTCTAACACTGTTTATGAAAAGATAAAAAAGAAAACGAATAAATGACATGAACTAATTGTACAGCCAATTAAATATCCTCCACGAATCTGTTTTTACTTTTTGATGTACCATTTGTGGTTCATATTTTACGACGATTTGAAAATGACGAAAAATCACATGCAACAGTGGGTGCAAATGAGTTGTGTTTCTTTTGCCACCTACTGTACTTGAAAAGGCATAATCACCCAATCCTCAATAAATTCAATGCCGACTTTAACAAAATAACAAACAAACAAAAAACATCATTTCAGTATCCAGACGAAGGAGAAAACTTCTTCTTCTTCTTCTGCGTTCATGGGCTGAAACTCCCTGGTACACTCGTGTTTTTTTGCACGAGTGGGGTTTTACGCGTATAACCGTTTTTACCCCGCCATTAAGGCAGCCATACGCCGCTTTCGGAGGATGCATGCTTGAAATATTCGTGTTTCTATAACCCACCGAACTCTGACATGGATGACAGGATCTTTTCCGTGCGCACTTGGTCTTGTGCTTGCGTGTACACACGAAGGATGATAAGGCACAAGCAGGTCTGCACATGTGTTGACCTGGGAGATCGGAACAATCTCCACCCTTAACCCACCAGGCAGTAGCGGCCGGGATTTGATCTCACGACCTTCCGATCAAGAGGCCGATGTCTTATCCACTAGGCCACTGCGCCCGTCGAAGGAGAAATCAAAGAATCAAACGAAGAAGCAAATGCATGCATCTCTTCAAATCCCTTATCCACACCCACATAATATTTTGCGTCTAACTAAACTCTCTAAAAAAAAATTCGCTACGCAGATTGCGCCGTCGTAGTGAATAAAGCCACGTGACATTGTCCCACATCTAACATCCGCAATCGGCGTCAAATCAGCAAACACTCAGGAGAGGCGCTTCTCGAAATTAATAAACCTTTCCCCCTCCCAAGAAAAGAAAAGGAACACAAGAAAAACATGTTTAGGGACCCATGAAAACGCTGAAATTCCCCGCTCTTTACGTTCTCCTCGTGTTCCTTCCGGATAATGGTCTCCACATTTTCGGGCGCTGTCTCCAGGGGCACGCGGCAGTGTATTAATTTTGCATGCGAGTGCAACAGATTTTTAGCAAGCGCTTTGTTACGCGCGACCTAATCGCCTCTCCTCCTGGAAATCCCGAAACCGTTCCTTGGGGATGAGGTTGTGCGACAAATTGCATCGCATAAAAAAACGCTCCCGACATTCGCCAACCCCCCCCCCCCCCCCCCCCCCCCCCCCCCCCAAAGCTTGGTACAACTAAGGTATCAGCGACGGAGATTCTTGTGATGTGTTGTTAACCAGTGCTTCTGCCCTGGCATGCCAAATACAAAATCACTCTGCGTGCGTGTGTGTGTGTGTGTGTGTGTGTGTGTGTGTGTCCAACACTGTGTTTGTCTCTGTGTGTTCACACCGAGGGACCAGACGCATTTATGTAAGCATTGACTCTGACAGGGCGAAAGCACCCATTTGTTAAAGTCCCTTTCCCCCTCCCCGCACAGACTCAGACTCACACACGAGAGAGAGAGAGAGAGAGAGAGAGAGAGAGAGAGAGAGAGAGAGAGAGAGAGAGAGAGAGAGAGAGAGAGAGAGAGAGAGAGAGAGAGAGAGAGAGAGAGAGAGAGAGAGAGAGAGAGAGAGAGAGAGAGAGATTCAAATCGGTAACTGAATCAAGAGAGATTACAGGGAAACAGTGATTTTTTTCTTGATCACGACATCAGTTTGGTATCAACCCCATGTGTGTTCGCACAGTTCGAAGTAGAGAGTATACATATTTTGAGTCTATAATTGTGTGTGTGTGTGTGTGTGTGTGTGTGTGTGTGTGTGTGTGTGTGTGTGTGTGTGTGTGTGTGTGTGTCTGTCTGTCTGTCTGTCTGTGTCTGTGTCTGTGTGGTGGCGTGTGTGTGTATGTGATTGTGCTTACTTCGAATAAATTAATGAATTTCCTAAAGAAGCAGGGTTCGGGCAGGGAGGGGGGGGGATTCGTTGAGCAATAGGGAACTCTGTTGAACAATCAGAGGGGAAAGTGCAGATGATGACTGAAACAATTTCTTGCTTGATTGATAAAACCGTTATCAATCCGCTTCGAATGGAAACATTTGTGAACAATTTTTTCCTACGTCTTATCAGTGTTGACATGAATTTTTTTTCGGAATTTGCAATCTTTTTAATGTTGTGGGTATGGGCTGTAACACGGGGCAAGTTGTGACAAAGGGGTTTCATACAAGAATTACACCAGCAAGTCTGTGTTGCTTCTTAGAAATCGAAGCAACAATGTACAAAACATCGCAAACACAAAACTGCGTAAAGGGACGGGATTTCTCTTTATACCGACGTAAGGTGAGTGTTGCCGTATATCTAGGTAAGAGCAAAAGGACGGTAGGAGTGAAAAGTGTACCCCACTCTGCCCTACTTCCTTTACATGGCTGAATGTTATAGGATAATCTAACGCGTAGGTGTTTACATTTGTTCTGGTTGTGCGTATGATAATATGCTCTGCCCACAAAGTCGTTGGCCTTTAGAGGCGTAAATCACGCAACTTGCTGACGTCTGAAAGGCACGTTTTATTCTCACTGGTGTAAACATCTATTAGCAGCCCATGAAACAATGAAGTTGTTGTTTTGCATTATTGCGTCATCGTTATGCTGAAAAGCCATTGCTGTGAAGGCGTATTGCAGATGGTATCTTTACGCCGCTGTGGCATGTGTATATATAGGTTAAACACTCCGAGTTCTGATTATCTTGCATATTTTCCCGAGGGTCGATTTTCATGTATTACCGATATTTTCCCGAGGGTCGATTTTCATGTATTACCAAGCCTTTGGCGAGGTAATACATGAAAATCGACCCGAGGGAAAATATGCAAGATATTCAGGACGAGGTGTGTAAGCTATTTATCCCATTACTCCGACGTTTTCATTAAAAACACTTACTTTTTCCACTAAAACCTGCCCGTGCCTGTTTTCAGCTTGCCAAAAAGCCTCCGCAGTCGAAATTCATGTCAATGAATTCATGCGCAAAGCTAGTTCCCATTTGTTAGCATAATGGACGGCGTCATTCGACTTGTATGTGGACATTCAGTCATTCATATTGCTTATAAAAAGGTCTGCTATCTGCTTTTACATTTTGAAAGTCATTTTAAAATATCCCTGTGTATATTTGACATCGGCTTTCGTTATACTCAATTCGGCATACCGGGTTTATATTTTTACCAGAATTGCGCACGATAATGGCAGCGCAACAAATTCAGTTCGGGCCGTGCTGGTTTGATCGTTGACCCAAGTCAGTTCGCATGCAGTGTTACTGTTTGTCAGTCGGGGATAGAAATGTTGGCTGTCATCGCGCTATTCCGTTTTGGTTTTCACACGTGGATCACTTACATATTCAGTCGTCGGGCTTAGGTGAGCCAAAGCTTCAATACTTCGCCTGTTGTAGACGTTAAGCAATAAAGCTTGGAAGTTGTATGTCGGCACTGAGAGTCGGTCGCGGTACATCGCTTTCTACTTTGCCCCGGTCTTGAGTTTGAACACCTAAGGTGGGATACATCCAACACCTTACATCCTCTTCTCTTCCCCATATATCTTAACTGTAACTCCAACTTCTTTTCGTCTTCTTCTTTTCATTTTGGTGCCACTCCCTCAATTTGTCGCTGAACCCCGCAGTTGACTCGACTCGGATTCACACAAGCCCGTCTAGCAGACGACAGTTCGAACAGTCTTGAACAGCACGGTTGCAAGCATATTCAGCTATCAATCGAAGCAATACACTTAAAGCCAAAGCAAATAACCAAATGAGAAAACCTAACGTTTGATTTGACTTCATGGTGAGTCTTCTGATATTTTTTTTGGCGTTGGAATGGATCTCAACGGGTTCCCAGCTACGACAACTTTTCCAGAGTTATGCACCGCAGGCATGCCTTCGACAATCGATGTCAGTTTCAGATTGAGTTTTCGAACTACCAGGTGACTGGGTTGTGTTTTGATTGCTCTCTCTCTCTCTCTCTCTCTCTCTCTCTCTCTCTCTCTCTCTCTCTCTCTCTCTCTCACACGGTTCTGTGTAGATGGCTGTCTGTGTAAAAATAAGGGAGTATCGTCCCTTGATCCCACTCGCGATACTCGTTGAACATGCCTTTGACCATGCAGTCGCTTCAGCCAGCGAAATATCTCGACTCCGCTCTTAAAATCCATGCAGAATGTGCGTATCGTATGAAGTATTCTTTATTTTCTCAATATTGATATTGACTTTGACACCACAAAATATTTTAGTCGTATGTTGAAAAAAGTAGTCCATCTGTAAACTCTGAATATGCAGATGACCTCTATAAATTATTCAATTGTACTCTGAAATCAAAGACAATGACCAATGACAGTTGAGATCGAAACTCGGTTGTGATGGGATATCCATATGGTTGTGATTGAATATTCAGAATAATCACCTCCTCAGCTAACAGAGACAAAGAGGCAGGTCATGGGATAAGTGTCTGTTACGTTTTGGTTAAAATAAATATGTAAACACACACCGACACGCATCGGGGACGCATGACCTAAAATACTCGCGCACAACTAACATATTTAAAACTACATGTATGCTGTTTAGGTGCGGATTCTTGCAGAATGAAAGGCTGGTGCAAATTGTTTTTTTAAAACTGACCAAAACGCTGGATATAATTTGTTTCTTGCTGAGAATATTTCAAGACCCGGTATGTTTTTGTTCGTCCGTCCGTCCGTTCGTTCGATCATCATCATCATCATCATCATCATCATCATCATCATCATCATCATCATCATCATCATCATCATCATCATCATCATCAGTGTTGACGTCGTCATCATTATCACCGTATTTAAAATGTATCACTTAATGTTTCTTTCTTCTAGTCAATGTTATGCAGCGTGCGTAACATGCGCTCTACTCTCTTGATTCCTGACGCCTAGAGCAAAGTCACGTGGTTGCAGCAGCTGGGCTTGAAATCTGTCGCTTTTTGTCGACACGACAGGATAGCATATTTCATTCCCACAGCTCTGTTCTTGTGCCCACGTGTATGTTTCAGCAAATTGTCACTAACATAGAAATATAGCGAAAAAGGGCTGGAGAGTCTCGGAGAGAGAGAGAGAGAGAGAGAGAGAGAGAGAGGGAGAGAGAGAGAGAGGAGAGAGGGAGGGGGGGAGGGAGGGAGGGAGGGAGGGAGAGAGAGATAGGAGGGGGGGGGGGGGGTTGTTGAGAATGTGTGAACGAATCCTGCCACTACAGAATGAGTGAAAACAATCTTCATGGCCGCCTTCTTGTTTTTGTGTGTCTTTTTGTGTGAGTGCGCGTTTCGTTGCCAGCAGAATAAACACAAATATCGCATGTTGATTTCAGTTGCCGTGTCGTCAACAACTGAGACTATGAAACTAGGGGACAGGGGGGGGGGGGGGGGCGCGAGATAATTGTGTGGTAGCTGTAGCATCCTACTGATTTCCCCAAGCAAATCGTCCACTCAACTAAACTGGTCGGGATTGTGTAGACCTAACATAAGTCAGTTGCTTTTCAAACAGACGAACATAGCAGAACGGGATTGTGTTTGATTGTGTATGGCACATACTGTCTTGTCTCAGTTCTAGTTGCCTGTTTGTGTGGGGCGTTCGTTTAAACTCGGTCAATGCTTTTGGTGTCTAAAGGCACAATCACAAGTTCATGTTATATATATCACCCACACAACCACCATATATCTCGTGATAAGAAGGAGGAAACGTCAGGCTAGCAAAGATAACAGTCATGAAAAATGAAGGGTGCAAATGGCACTGTGATAGCGGATCGATTGTTATAGGATCCACTCTGATATAAATATCATCATACTTAAATTTTCTGTTGCGTCTCTTATTTCATATCGGCGTTGTCGGTAAACGTACAGCTGAGGCGCCACTGTGGTTGTCGAATTTGTAAGCTTTTCGTCGAAATTTGCTTCGATTGCATTCTAGCCGAGTGCCTCAAAATTATGTTCACGAAATGTTATTTCAAAGTATGCCGATTATATTGTTTTTCATGTTTTTTTTACATTGAGGAACGTTTTAACAAAAGCCCGGAATCGAGACGAGGTGATGGTGTGTGTGTGTGTGTGTGTGTGTGTGTGTGTGTGTGTGTGTGTGTGTGTGTGTGTGTGTGTGTATGTAGCAGTTCCGGGAAAAGTACTGGATCGATGTTTATACAATTTTAATGTTCATTCTTCTAGATGAAAACCCCGCACGTTTTTCTTCTTCATTTTTTTTAATAAATATGTTTGACAACATCATACCCTTCCTTTTGCAGAAGTTGAGGCCACACTGTGGTGACCTTATTGCTTGAACAAATTAATTGAAACTTTGGTCAAACATCCTTTGACTGAATCCGGACTCTATAGGATTGCATTTCATGTCGAAAGCTTACAAAATGATTAATTAGTTTGTTCATCAACCGGATGTGCCGTCTTCAAAAACATTTATAAAAACAAAACAACGTGTGGCGATATCATTTGGAAGAATTCACATATACATTTTAAGTTTGTTCCCGGGAATCGCTCTACACACAGACACATGCATAAACACAAATACATACACATACATAGGCCTACATATCCACTTTAAGGGTAGGGGATCATGAAATAGTCTCTTAAAAATCTTGGGGTATATCTTGATTCACAACTTACCATGAGCAGACAAGTGAGTCACATTTGCAGTACATCCTACCTGGAGATTCGCAGAGTAGCCAAGATCAGGCGTTTTTTGACCAAGAAGGCTGCCACACAGCTCGTCTGTGCACGGTTACACCTCGCATTGACTACTGCAATTCTCTCTTGGCTGGCATTTCACCTGATCAGCTATCTCGCATTCAACGAGTTCAGAACAGTGCAGCTAAGGTAATCCTCAGAAAGAAGCGCAGGGATCATGCTACGCCACTGCTGAATCATCTCCACTGGCTTCCAGTGCAACAGAGAGTACAGTACAAGCTGGGCACTCTCGCTTTCAACCACTTTCATGGCACCCTCCCTCCTTACTTGTCATCAAAACTGACAAAGTACTCTCCAACTAGGTCCCTGAGGTCCTCATCCCAGCTGCTCCTCACAGTCCCTAGAGCTAAACTAAAATCAGCTGGACAAAGATCATTCAGATATCAAGTCCCTACACTCTGGAACTCACTTCCCCTAGCGGTCCGCCAGTCTCCTTCACTACCATCATTTAAGATTAAACTGAAGACTCACCTGTACAAATCTGCCTTTTACTCAAATGAACAAAGTAATTAGGACATTGAAGCTGTGGTGTAATGTGTGCATGTGACTTGTGAGTGAATGTGCTGAATGATGTTTGCTTGTTGACTAGTTGTTAGTTGTTTAATTTGTTGCCCCACAGTCTATGTTACATCTTCGTTCTGTTTTAGATCTGTACGCTTTTATGTGAGTTCTGTTTTATTGTCAGACTTTTTATGTGTAACTATGTGTCTATTACTTATCTTACGTGTTTTTTTGTTGTTTTTTTCATCTTTTTAAAAACAATTTTTCTAGATTATTTTATATAACTGTAAGTGGTCGTTGTCTATGAATTGTTTTTAATGCTTGTATGTTATTTCTTACGAGAAAACTTTTTATGTAAAATGTTAAATTTTAATGTCTAATGTAAAGCGCCACGAGACTGCCATTCGGCGGTGAACAGCGCTGTAAAAGAATGTTTTATTATTATTATTATTATTATTTTAATCTCATCTCGATTCAGTCTATACCGCAGTCTGACTAAATGTATAAATACAAAAGTGAGTAGTTGGTTTTAGGTGCACCACTTTTAGTATCTCGACACAAATATTCATATCAATGTCAGGGTTCGATGTCAGGTTTATTTTGGGGCTACACTTTTTTGAATGGCTGTCACATGACGCGTGTGAAAGAAACCCACAATCCAAAAAGTGTGCGTAAACAAGCGAATTTAAGGGGAAGAAACTATTTCAATACTACGACGCGGTTATGAATATGTTAATTCAAGTACAACAAATGGTGCTTATGGACAAGTGTGTGATTTATATGTAAGTGCGATACAGTTAATGTGCATAATGTCAGACAGTATCTCATGCTCATTTTTAACAAATCTGGCATGTAGGTTTCATAACGACTTTATTTGACAGACTTTCAGAAAGAATGACACAATACATGCAACAAATACACTGTCAGCTTAACAATACTCTGTAAATAAAATTGAATGCACCATGTTGCCACACAAAACGACACCTACACGACGCGACCAATGCTATTTTGTATTTTAAAAATAAATACATATACACAAGCATTTTCGAAGATAGAAACACGCACACACGTACACTGAGCACAAAAAGGTAAGGATATTTTTTCAGGGGTATAGGCCAGTTCTTAAACAGCAGTGTTTTGATCTGCAACATATGTGTATATGAAGAGCTGCCTTTTTTTGCTGAAAATTGTGTTTCTTGGATTTGAGTAATAGTTGGGTATGACGGCACAGGTCCTTGACCACGCCTCCCCTAACAAAATAGCGTTTGTTGACGGCATGATTCACTTTCAACCGTCCAAACGGTAACTAAAACGGAACAATATTTCAGATTTTTTTTTACACCAGATAGTTTGTTTAGTGTCTTACTTAACCGAGCATACCCATTCTGTCTAAATCTGCCGCACAGTGTGGCTGATCTAGCGTGTGAACGAGAGCGACCGCAAACTTGGAGGACGGCAAGAAATTCTGGTTTTTAATGGTGATTTTGCTGTGTAGCTACACTTAATATCCAATGAAACTAAAACTACACGGAGCAGCCTCTCCAAATGTCACAGAACAATGACACAGACTTTCATTTGAATCCCTTCAAGTTCTTCGAGCAAACAGAACGTGAGAATGGACGTTGTAACGGTTTCCCGTTAACATTTTGTAAACGCTCGTGACGCCCCAGCGACAAATGTGACATGTATGCAGCTTCGTGTGCTTATTAAGTGATTTTGCCACTGTATGTGTGCCAAGTTTCAGAAATAGTTTTCCATGGGCTCAGAAGTTTTATTCGTTTGACAAGAGGTAGAAAATACTGTCCCTGGTGTCTTTTGCGCAATTCTTTTTGAAATACACTTTCTACGTGTAACTCTGTTTCCCGTTCTCAAATAGAACGCATAAATCCTTTACAGATTATGAACAACTTGCTCAGTTGCTTTTGTAGACAAGAACTGTTCGCGTGTTTTGAAAACGGCTGTGCTGTAAAACAAATAGGTAAAGAAGACAAAGAATAGAAACGAGAATAATGAAGACATGACGTCATATTATTAAAAAAAAACCATATAATTATGACGTCAGATGGAGGCACCTGTAGTTTTTCTCATCGTCGTCATGAGTATGGCCAGTCACAGTCTTACATTTGCTGTTACGAATCTGACAGTTTGAACGCTGTGGAATGATGGACATCATCAGGTTTTTAGGAGTCTTTAAGAGTATTGTCTCGAGAACCGTCATCTGTCCGTCATCTGGGGCGGGGATATAGCTCAGTTGGTAGCGCGCTGGATTTGTATTCAGTTGGCCGCTGTCAGCGTGAGTTCGATCCCAGGTTCGGCGGAAATTTATTTCAGAGTCAACTTTGTGTGCAGACTCTCTTCGGTGTCCGAACCCTCCCCCCGTGTACACTATATTGGGTGTGCACGTTAAAGATCCCACGATTGACAAAAGGGTCTTTCCTGGCAAAATTGCTTAGGCACAGTTAATAATTGTCTACCTATACCTGTGTGACTTGGAATAATAGGCCGTGAAAGGTAAATATGCGCCGAAATGGCTGCAATCTACTGGCCGTATAAAATTTCATCTCACACGGCATCACTGCAGAGCGCCTAGAACTGTACCCACGGAATATGCGCGATATAAGCGTCATTGATTGATTGATTGATTGATTGTCCGTTATGACACAGAGAGAACGCTTTTTGGTTGTCCCTTTATTCATAAATCGTGATCATCAATCTCAAACTCAAACAGTATAATTATTTGGGGCTCTTCGAATTAATTTTTTACCATGCACGACACAAAATCACGTTGTCGTAGACAGACATATGCATAAACATACGTGCTTGCACACACAAACACCACAGGCATATTTAAAAAAAAACAACAGAATTCATAACAGATCTTTAAAAACAGAACAAAAAGAAATAAGTTTCAATCACCGGCCCTTGTGCAATTAACCTAAATAGAGGAAAGTGTGGGTCCCGACCACTCAGCCACCTTGATTTGAGTATAGCAGACGTCATAGTCAAAACATAGAACAGCGCAGTGGAATGAGATTTCACTTTTTATTTATTCAGTTTTTAGGATATATCTTTTGAGCCCGTGAAAGAATGTTTCTGAAACTTGGCACACATACAGTGGCACAATTTTGGTTAAGCATGCAAAGCTGCATACATGTCACATTTGTTGCTGGTGCGTTACAAGCGTTTTCAAAATTGTAACGGAAAACCGTTACAACGTCCATACTCACGTTCTGTTTGCTCGAAGTACTGTAATTAATACAAATGAGAGTCTTTGTCATCGTTCTGTGAAATTTGGAGAGGCTGCTCCGTGTAGTTTTAGATTGATTGCATATCAAGTGTAGCTATCCAGCAAAATCATCATTAAAAACCAGGATTTCTTGCTGTTTTCCAAGACTGCGGTTGCTCACTTTCACACGCCAGACTGCGCGGCAGCTTTAGACGGAATGAGTATGCTCTGTTAGGTAAGACATCAATCAAACTTTCTGAAAAATCTGAAATTTTGTTCCGTTTTGGTCACCGTTTGGACGGTTGAAAACGATTCATACCGTCAATAAACGCTATTTTATATTAGGGTAGGCGTGGTCAAGGACCTTGTGACCTCATACCCAAATATTGCTCAAATCCAAGAAACACAATTTTGAGCAGAAGAAAGGCAGCTCTTCATAAACACATATGTTTCAAACCAAAACACTGCTGTTTAAGATCTGGGCTATACCCCTGAAGAAATATCCTTACCTTTTTGTGCTCAGTGTACAAACATGAGACTGCAAACAAATATGTATTACTGCCCACATGAGTATACTATTCAAAAACAGTTTCTGGTTTTAGTACGTATACTTTACGAATAGGAAGAGAAAGGCGTGTGTCCTATACGTGATCCTTATTTGCTTCTTTCTGTTTTGTGCATGGTAAACCTGACATCATTTCACACATGGTTTACAACGTATCCCGGGTTGGGGGAGAAGTTGAATGACACACAGCACTCAGCCCAAGCTCCTGAGGGACATTGGTTGCTTGCTTGGTTAATTTATCGATGAACTGACTTGTTGAATGATTGATGCTTTTACATAACAAGTTTTCGAGCTGAAAAACAGTTTTGACCTTTGAAGTTAAATGTTTTAGACAGCGGGACTGGGCTAAGGGGGGAGGGGGGGGGGTAGAGAAACAAATCCAGGGGATAATTTCACGTTAATCGCTTTGCTAAAATTCTTTTCAGTCTTAAGGGTTCTCGAACAAGAAGTGATGGCCTTTGCAGCTGAAAGAAGTTCCTTCCTGCAATGAGTCAACTTGTAACCAACCTTGTGATGCGTCCCCCGAAGCAAACAGGGACTATAGTAGTTACAAAGTAAACAACATGAAATCGTATTACAATATGAACACCAGAAAATGACACGAGCAGTTTGCAAAACACCATCAACATGAGGTTCTGACGAATGCAATTAAAATCTGTAATAAGCGTGATACGAATCAATAGCAAGAACAGTAAACAATGGCGTCTGGAGTAAAGGTGCTATTTTAATCATATATTTACTTTTAAGAACATGCAAGCTTTAACAGGAATACATTCAGCCTCCTCGACATTAATCACATATCCCGAGGATGAAGGGGTTAAGCATGAATTACTCATATCCGTGATGTATGCAGAAACGTAAACACATACACCAGAACGTCTTAACGAATAAAAACAGTCATCAACACCGCATGATAAATCAAACACCAGACCAATTCTCCATACATTCTCATCAGATGTTACTGTATTATTGTGTACGTGTAAGTTATGCATCAAACGTATGGCAGATTTGCCATACACATACAACAACAAATCATTATTGGTATGCATGAGGTAAAGCAGCACATTGCACACTCACCAGATTTGCCATTCATCTTCATAAAGCATGAACATCATGATAAAACCACTAAAAAAAACATAGCGACTGAAAGCAATATATATCTGTTGTGCAATCAAATAAAATACAGCTACACTCAGTGACAAAAGATTCGCAACAGATGTCTATCAAGAAAAAAAACAACTTTGCACACACAACAGTTACGATCTACATCTAACAGCTGACAAAACAAAACTACACCACAATGACGTGAATTAAGATCAGCGCGAGAGGGTGCAAAGAGCTGACTTTGGAAGTCCTGAATATTCTTCTAAAGCGTCGCACGTTTTAGTGACCTGAATTTTCATAACCGCGTTGGAAGCCAAACATTCGAGGGCACCTAGTCTAGCTGAATGCACCCTATGCCTATGACGTAAAACCCGTGTTGTCCGATGACACAAAGTGTGCACTTGCCGACAAAAGCGGCAGGAAGGGTGAAAATGCACGAGTACAACAGCGTCGCATTTGGAGTTACACATAAGGTAATTTTTATAAATATTGTCTTCGTCTTTTTATAAAGAAAGCAAATATCTTGATAACTTCTGTTAGCATAAGCTTTGATAAATATATGAGATTATTGGCTGGAAAGTAAAGATGTTTTAAGTTATTGAGACATCCCAGTGCACTAAGAGATTTATAGAGAAAATCGAGAAAATTCATTATTGAACGAAGCGCATAGCGCTGAGTTCAATAATTATTTTCGAGATTTGCTCTATAAATCCCTTAGTGCACTGGGATTGTTTCAATAACGATATTGTCAGTACCGCCATAGAAAAAAAAGAAGATTCCAAACGCACATTTTGCTACGCGCATTTGAATACTAAGGCATAACTGTGTGGTCAGGTCGTGTTAGATCTACTTTTGTGTGGGGTGTCTCAAGTGTGTCGTGCTTTCGTCACACGCATTTTAATTTCTGTTGGTAAATTCCAGTGTAGCGTTAAGCTGAACAGTGATGATCTTTCAGAGAGACCTCATTTGAACTCGGAGAAAGGACTGTGCTCTTCGTTATTTGCGATTCGAAACCTCCAGTCGAGCTTCGACGGATTGACTGTGCGGAGTGACTCCCCTTGAATTGACTACCCCCCCCCCCCCCCCGAAGGACTCGACGGTTAGCACATTTTCAAAATAAATGTGGCATATTTCTCGTGTTCTATCTTCACTCATCGGGGAGTCTGATACTAAATATGAATGGTAAGAATGCTCTGAACCCTACACGTATTATATCCCCATCGTTTTTTCGTTCACATTTGCCCAACATATTAATCTGCTGAGCGGGGTTTATGTCGTCTGCTAGGCTAGGGCAATCGAACCACTGCAGTCTGCGGCACTGAGTCTGCACGCATGAGGCAGGCTGGTAATAAGTCTTATATATGGTAAGAACGTTCTGAACCATACACGTTTTCGATTACGATTGTTCTTGCCTTGAAATAATAATTCGGAAACCATTCATTTACTGACCTGATGCAGTCGTATTTCAGTGTAGTCTGCTACGTATGACAGAGTCGATCGAGTCAGTCTTCGAAATCCTGGTCTAGCTGGTACGTTATCGGAATAACACTTGTGTTTTCTGTTAGCCGCTGGGAATTGTATACTAACTCATCATTTGGTAATGTGGATGATAAGCTACATGCCACTAACACGTACGGCATATGAGAAGAATCTATGCAAGTCGGCGAAAATGAGATGAAACGCAGCGGCTTCCATTTTTAGATCAGTGGCACTGTGGCACAGGCACATGCAATCTGTCAGAAAAAAAACCACTTCTGCTTTAATTGAGAAGCAGGGAATTTATGGTCATTTAGTATTGTGGAGAATATAAGCTACATGTCATTAATTAATTCTGAGGATGAGAGCGTCAGTCTCGCTTAGGCAAAGGGCGGAAGAATACGCTCTGTGGAAAAGTTAGCGCACTCCAAGAGTGCGCTAACAGTTTTAGCGCATCGCCATTAGCCAATCAACTGGTTCACATCAGTCATGTGACACCAGTACTTACTGACAATTAATGTTATAGGTTGAACGATACGGGCATAACAAAACCGGTTACAACGGAAGCACCATTAAACACGTACAACAACCGTCGACGGAAGCTAAATTTGAGCCTACTGTACATGCAAATGTTTTATTCACTTTTGTTAACCTTAATGCTTGCATTATAAGAGTATGAAGTCTGCCTATTTTGTGTAATGACTGTAAAAGAGTGGCTTGACTCAAGATGATGACATTAGCTGTTATATCCTATAAAATGCAATGTGCGCAGGGAATAATTACCAATCATGTGTTTATGTCATTGTATTGTATACACTATCCAAATGTTACACTTGGAAGAGTTACATGAAACCAATTCGAATGTATTAAGTGGGTTACCAGATAAATAAATTAAGAAAAAAAATAATATAAAGACGCACAGCGTCGTAACAGGAAGGTCGCTTAAATACGTTGCATATGCACCTACCAGAGACGCCTGTATGCCTTTTTCAATAATATACGTAGGTAAAGGTCTAGAAACACTTTTGATCTTATTTTTCTTTCTTTTGATCTTCTCCACAAAACTGCATTGTTTTCATTTATTTGCTTTCTACAGAAATCCTCCCGGATTCGACGGATTCACCACTGTATTCTTTTAATCAAAGATGGACATTTACTCTATTCACAGGTAGGCGCTTAAAACTGTAACAGGATTTGCGCCATATAAATATCCTCATTATTATTATTGCTGCAAAAAACAGCACCGTTCACTCACAGAAAACATAACACGCACATATTTAGTCAGGAAGGAAGCTACGAAACAGTAAACGCATTTAAAGTCAGTTTTGTAAAATTATTTCCATACAGACGTAAACGATATATAAGCAACAGAACCTTGTACCAGAAAGGAACAGCGTAATTCGAATCAGTTTAGGTAAAAACGTTAAACGTTTGTGTACGCAGCGATTAATGTCAGAGGGCAGGAATACATAATTTGCTGATGAAACCAAGCGAAAACTCGTCAGACACGTGCACACGAAATGAACACGACACAGTATAAAACAAGCATCGGAAGAGTGTGCCAGATTTATCCACCCCGAAGCATTTGTTCACACGAAGAAAAGTCGCAGTGCGTCGCGTACAATTTCCTGTTCGCACAGAAAGACACAAAATCCTGAATGCGAATAAACAAACTGAGCGTACTCATTAAATATGAAAAAACCGTATGCGCTGCCTCCTCGTTTTTCATACCTCGAGGGACCAATACAGACAGAGAGAGAGAGAGAGAGAGAGAGAGAGAGAGAGAGAGAGAGAGAGAGAGAGAGAGAGAGAGAGAGAGAGAGAGAGAGAGAGAGAGAGAGAGAGAGAGGGGCAGATGATAACGACAACGAAGGAATTGACAGTTGGAAATATATATTTATGAATCAAACAAGATACAACGCAATTTCGCACTCATAAGGGAACATTGTGACCAAGACATATTGATTTTCCCCCCATGATTTCGAAAGAGATGAACCAGACTCGTGGGCTTTGAAGGAGTGGGCTGTATAATCTCTCTTTTTCTACCTTTGCCTGTGTGCCTATCTGTCTGTGTGGTCCCGTCTGTCTGTCTGTCTGTCTCCCTCCCTCTGTGTCCCTCTCTTTCTCTGTCTGCCTTTCTCACGCTCTTTGTCCTCCCTTTCTCCTCTCTTTCTGCCCGCTCTCTGTCCGCTGTTATGTGTGCGTGCGTATTCGTGTTTGGAAGAGTCAAAGATAAAGAGTATTATCCCATGACCTGCCTCTTTGTCTCTGTTAGCTGAGGAGGTGATTATTCTGAATATTCCATCACAACCATATGGATATCCCATCACAACCGAGTTTCGATCTCAACTGTCATTGGTCATTGTCTTTGATTTCAGAGTACAATTGAATAATCTATAGAGGTCATCTGCATATTCAGAGTTTACAGATGGACTACTTTTTACATTTAGTCAAGTTTTGACTAAATGTTTTAACGTAGAGGGGGAATCGAGACGAGGGTCGTGGTGTATGTGTGTGTGTGTGTGTGTCTGTCTGTGCGTGTGTGTGTGTGTAGAGCGATTCAGACCAAACTACTGGACCGATCTTTATGAAATTTGACATGAGAGTTCCTGGGAATGATATCCCCGGACGTTTTTTCTTTTTTTCGATAAATACCTTTGATGACGTCATATCCGGCTTTTTGTAAAAGTTGAGGCGGCACTGTCACACCCTCATTTTTCAATCAAATTGATTGAAATTTTGGCCAAGCAATCTTCGACAAAGGCCGGACTTCAGTATTGCATTTCAGCTTGGTGGCTTAAAAATTAATTAATGACTTAGGTCATTAAAAATCTGAAAATTGTAAAAAAAATAATTTGTTTTTAAAACGATCCAAATTTACGTTCATCTTATTCTTCATCATTTTCTGATTCCAAAAACATATAAATATGTTATATTCGGATTAAAAACAAACTCTGAAAAAAAAAATATAAAAATTATTATTAAAATAAAATTTCCGAAATCGATTTAAAATTAATTCCATCTTATTCCTTGTGGGTTCCTGATTCCAAAAACATATAGATGTGATATGTTTGGATTAAAAACACGCTCAGAAAGTTAAAAAGAATAGAGATAAAGAAAAGCGTGCTATCCTTCTCAGCGCAACTACTACCCCGCTCTTCTTGTCAATTTCACTGCCTTTGCATCGAGCGGTGGACTGACGATGCCACGAGTATACGCTCTTGCTGTAAAAATGCAGTGAGTTCAGTTTCATTCTGTTAGTTCGACAGCTTGACTAAATGTTGTAATTTCGCCTTACGCGACTTGTTTTAACATACGACTGAAATATTTTGTGGTGTCAAAGTCAATATCACGTATAGCTACAGTGTCAATATTGAGAAAATAAAGAATACTTCATACGATACGCACATTCTGCATGAATTTAAAGAGCGGAGTCGAGATATTTCAAAGAGATATGGTCAAAGGCATGTTCAACGAGTATCGCGAGTGGGATCAAGGGACGATACTCCCTAATTTTTACACAGACAACCATCTACAGAGAGAGAGAGAGAGAGAGAGAGAGAGAGAGAAAGAGAGAGAGAGAGAGAGAGAGAGAGAGAGAGAGAGAGAGAGAGAGAGGGAGGGAGGGGGGGGAGGGAGAGGGAGGGAGGGAGGGAGGGAGGGAGGGAGGGAGAGAGAGAGAGAGAGAGAGAGAGAGAGAGAGAGAGAGAGAGAGAGAGAGAGAGAGAGATCAAATCAAATCAAATCAAATCAAATCAAATTTTATTTTACGAGGGTTGTGGCATAAGCAATATAAACGAGCTTCTTTTCAACCAGCCCTCGCCCAGAGAGGGACTATTCTAATCTTGAATACATATATATATATACATACGTAAAACAATTACAAAAGATAAGCAAGGCAGAGAAACTATTCACATGACTATATACACGTTGTAGGCTATACATACATTCTTGCGTTATGAAACACTGATGCTTTATGGACAGATATGATCAATATGAAAATAATCAGAACGAAGTCTTCCATCACTGTGACTTTTCGTAATTTGACATTAAATGTAATGAGAGGTGTTTTTTGAAAGTATTGAGACTTGTTGGGACTCGAACTGATTCCGGGAGAGAATTCCACAAAACGCTGCCAGAATAAGCCAAACTTGATTTAAAGAGATCTATCCGCGGAATGGGGACGTTGAATTTTCGGCTTGGTTTGGCTTTAAATTTTGTAATGAAAGCACTCGGTGCATGGCCGGAAAGGATTTTGTGAAGGAGCACGCCTTTATTTGATTTAAATCTTTCTTTTAAGGGCAAAATCTTAAGTTTTTTATAATCGTCGAAAACAAGACTGGATTGTTTTAATAGAACTGATTTTAGTGCTCGTCTGTGTAGACTGTACAGTGGTTTTAAAATGTTTGCACTGGCAGAGTCCCAGATGGTCGAACAATAATCCGTGATGGTTTGTATGTATGCATTATAAAATAATAACCTTGAGTGTGGATCAAGAAAGTGCTTTATTCTGTTCAACAAATATATTTTCCTCGACACGGTTTTGCACAACGATCTAACATGATGGGTCCAAGATAAATTATTATCGATATTTACTCCCAAAACTTTGTGATCTCCTACTTCCGCTATTGCATCGTTGCCAATTAATAAGGAATGAGGATTATTCTTGATGTTTTGTCTTTTTTGCCTTGTTGTAATTAACATGTATTTGGTCTTTTGGGGGTGAAGACTCATGTGGTTATATTTTGTCCAATTAATGAGATCATCTACACTGTTCTGCAATGATAAATAAACTTTGTCTAATTTTTTATCAGAAGTGTGTATGGTCGTATCATCAGCAAATAGTTCACAATCATCATTAACACTAAAAGGAAGATCGTTAATATACAGAGAGAAAAGAAGTGGCCCAAGGACAGAACCCTGGGGGACTCCATATAACACCGGTCTTTTACTTGACATAGTGGAATTCACGCAGACGGATTGCTCTCGTCCGGCTAAGAAAGATGAGAGGAGGCATAGGGTTTGGGGTGACAATCTATACTCAGCTAATTTTCTTAAAAGTAACTCATGATTAATGACGTCGAATGCTTTTGCAAAATCGACGAATAGGACACCACAGAGTTCATTATTATTAATGTTGTTAAGCAAGTTTTCAAGAAGGTTTATTAATGCTGTGTGGCACGAATGATTTACTCTGAAGCCTGACTGATTTGAATGAATAAGGTCGTATTTCTTCAAATGTGCGGCCAAGTGTGTATATATGTGTTTTTCAAGTGGTTTGGATAAAACAGGAAGAATCGAGATTGGTCTGTAATTGGCGGGGTCAGAAGAATTACCTGATTTGAATAGCGGGATTACTTTTGCCTCCTTTAATTTGGCGGGAAAGTCAGATTTGTCCAGGCACAAGTTGTAAACGTATGTCAGAGATTCTGCAATAAAAGGGGCAGACAACTTCAACATTTTCCCATCAAGATTATCTAGACCATGAGTACCAGTTTGTTTTAAGCATATCAGATAATGGAAGACTTCGCTCACAGATAACAGGGGGATGTCTAAATTATGTGTAATATTTTTTGAAACACAAAACTGTTTCAACTTGTCCAGATTATTCTGTTTTGATCTATCATTTGTGATTATTTTTTCAACAATAGAAGTGAAATGAATGTTAAGATCATCCGCAGGTACATCAATGACAGAAGATTTTACGGTTTCTTTACGTGTCAACTGGTTGATCACTTTCCAGATGGCTTTTGAGTTTTGTTTCGTATTTGATGCAGCGAGCTCACGGTAATATTTTTTGCGAGCAGCACGTTTCATGGACGTTACTTCGTTTCTCTGCTTTCTGTACTCTTCTTCTCTCCGAGAGAGAGAGAGAGAGAGAGAGAGAGAGAGAGAGAGAGAGAGAGAGAGAGAGAGAGAAAGAGAGCAATCAGAACACAACCCAGTCACCTGGTAGTTCGAAAACTCAAATCTGAAACTGACATCGATTGTCGAAGGCATGCCTGCGGTGCTTAACTCTGGAAAAGTTGTCGTAGCTTGGAACCCGTTCAGATCCATTCCAACGCCAACAAAATTATCAGAAGACTCACCATGAAGTCAAATCAAACGTTAGGTTTTCTCATTTGGTTATTTGCTTTGGCTTTAAGTGTATTGCTTCGATTGGTAGCTGAATCTGCTTGCAACCGTGCTGTTCAAGACTGTTCGAACTGTCGTCTGCTAGACGGGCTTGTGTGAATCCGAGTCGAGTCAACTGCGGGGTTCAGCGACAAAATGAGGGAGTGGAACCAAAATGAAAAGAAGAAGACGAAAAGAAGTTGGAGATACAGTTAAGATATATGGGGAAGAGAAGATGATGTGAGGTGTTAGATGTATCCAACCTTAGGTGTTCAAACTCAAGACCGGGACAAAGTAGAAAGCGATGTACCGCGACCGACTCTCAGTGCCGACATTCAACTTCCAAGCTTTATTACTTAACGTCTAAAACAGGCGAAGTATTGAAGCTTTGGCTCACCTAAGCCCGACGACTGAATATGTAAGTGATCCACGTGTGAAAACCAAAACAGAACAGCGCGATGACAGCCAACATTTCTATCTCCGACTGACAAACATTAACACTGCATGCGAACTGACTTGGGTCAACGATCAAACCGGCACGGCCCGAACTGAATTTGTTGCGCTGCCATTATCGTGCGCAATTCTGGTAAACATAAAAACCCGGTATGCCGAATTGAGTATAACGAAAGCCGATGTCAAATATACACAGGGATATTTTAAAATGACTTTCAAAATGTAAAAGCAGATAGCAGACCTTTTTATAAGCAATATGAATGACTGAATGTCCACATACAAGTCGAATGACGCCGTCCATTATGCTGACAAATGGGAACTAGCTTTGCGCATGAATTCACTGACATGAATTTCGACTGCGGAGGCTGTTGGCAAGCTGAAAACAGGCACGGGCAGGTTTTAGTAGAAAAAAGTAAGTGTTTTTAATGAAAACGTCGGAGTAATGGGATAAATAGCTTACACACCTCGTCCTGAATATCTTGCATATTTTCCCTCGGGTCGATTTTCATGTATCACCTCGCCAAAGGCTCGGTAATACATGAAAATCGACCCTCGGGAAAATATGCAAGATAATCAGAACTTGGAGTGTGTAACCTATATATTCAAAACCATTTCAGTAGTGGTGTGGTTTTAAATGAGAACAAATACCATATTAGATTGCGAAACAGTTCCGTATTTACCAGTATTTGTTTTCAATCATTGCTGTACGTCATCGTAGTCGGCAGCTCAATTAACAATGTAGCGGTATTTCCGGAACCCGTGTGTGTGTGTTCCCTGGAGGGGGGGGGGGGGGCATAGTGTATTAGGGCAGTTCAATGATGCCACAGGAAAAAAACGTCGTTTTGTTCTTGTTGTTTTGCGTAAAAAGAGATAACGCGGACAACTTTAGTAGTTATGCAGTCCATCATATTGTAATAGCCTCCTTCTCCCTGCCTTCACTTCTCTCTGCCCTTTTATGCCTCATCTAGTCACCGGCCCACTCCCCGAATAATCATGAAATGGATTTGTTGCTGTTATAAGTAGGACAGTCATCATCACCTAAATGTGCAGTTTATAGGTCTTTAATATCCACGGTCCTTAAAGTGTAATTATTTGCCGTCGTGCTCGCTTAAATCTAATACTCAGTTCTCGCGAGTGGAGATGAGAACCTGCTTCTGTTTCTGTCTGTCTGTGTGTCTCTGTCTCTAACCCACACTTTTTTGGCACTTGTGTTCTCTATTTTCGCATCGTGATTATCGAAGCAATTAGCAACCGTTCACCATGTTAAATTCAGTAAGCTTAGTTTTGGTTACAACATTAAACGTTCGCAGTTTCTTTATTTCGGATTAACATACAAAACTATAATTGCCACTGCAAGCACGAGACGCGATGAAAAACGCCCTAAAGAAGACCGGGGTATATTTCAAGCACAGCAAGAAGCAATTTTTTTGCGAATTGTCGCTTGTCATTATTGGCGGTGTGTGTGTGTGTGTGTGTGTGTGTGTGTGTGTGTGTGTGTGTGTGTGTGTGTGTGTGTTTCTATCTGTGTGTCTGTCTGTCTGTCTGTATCTATGTGTTTCTGTCTGTTTGACACAAACTAAGAATAGCAAATAAAGTGCAATGTTTGATACTCTAATGTATGAATCATTGATAAGCGACAAGAATACAACGCGGGTGGTATATTTTTGCAAGCGGACAATTTCGCGAATAAGAACAGTTTTTAGGCTTCTTGAATAAATCAGTTGAAACCAGAGTGCAGACACGTTAGTTATGAGGTGTATTCAAAATTGGTTTTTGAAAAATAAAAATAAATGGTTTCAGAGCATCATTTCGCGTGCTTGCATCTTGCCAGAATGAGATACAATTAGAAAAAAATACACAAATTATCGTGAGCATGTGCCGTGTTGGGGTGGCTATACATTTTTGCATTGACCATCTTGCCATGGAGTGAAGATACCATTACAATTAAAACAACAAGAAAACACATTACAGAAGATCGTGTACCGCTTTGGGGTAAGTTTACATGGTCAACATGGTCGCCGGAAGTAGAGGTGAAGTGTCACACGTGTCAGTCAGCAGCAAGACCTTGTGTTCACTCAACTGCCACGAGTCAGTCTGCACGCACAGTGGTAGGAGCTCGTGCACGGCTACAAAACATTCAATATATTATTTACACATGTACAGACTGTATAAAAGTACATGGTTTTTGTATTAAGTGGGATGAATTACCGGCGCCCGCGGTTTCTCGAGCAACGCGTTATTCTGTACACGCGACAAATACAATGTGGATCACTTTCAGTCTAAAATGTATTAAAACGCTCAGGAATGAACTTTGTGCCCAATGTAAATATGTGTGCAACTGCATTCACAGCATGACTCACAAGCTGTAGAATTTTATCTACAATCGTTCATACGGTGATTACACACATTATTAGTAAGTCAGATGTATCTCTAGAATGTTAGCGATTCAAACTTTGGTTTTAACCGAAACAAATCAAATATATTATTATAAAGATCAGCATCAACAAAGCCGTATCTTCAAAAAATATAAATCAATGCTTACATTTTTGCTTTGATCTGCACGAGTTCCTGCAACTTTATGTAACAGTAACAGACCCAAAAGAAATGCGTATAAACTGAAACGTATCAGGTTTCTCTTGTAAAATAAAAGGAAGAACATCAAATGAAACTTCATAAGCAGAGGATCAAAATATCTGTGGTCAACAGGTCCACGCCGGGGGAAGTGGTACGCCAGAAAAATCGCTGTGTGGCACGGCAGCATTCTGCAGTCCGGTAGTCAACCAGGTTTCGAGCTCGAAAGGTGTGTATCTTCCAAACAAATAATTACTGCGTCGTAATTATTGAAGCCAGTGAATTTTTTTGGGGCTCAGCGGATTTATGATTGCATGAAGATTAACATCTTATTGATTTGATTTTCGAGGCATCTGTTTTTGATTTGTGACAGCATCGTATTTGTCAATATTGTTCGATTTTGGGACTTTTTTCAAAAAATAATGGAGATTACAATTAAGAGGCTTCAAACAACAAAGGTCATTTGATCAGGTAGTGTAATGTATTATAACTGAAATGTATCAATAACAACGTCCCAATATGCAAGCGTGTTTGTGTCGTCGGCTGAAGAAAAGAGCATGTGTATTTGTTTAGGTACGCGTCGCTGTGCTAGCAGTGTACGGCCGCCAACAGGGCACTGATACTTACTGTTGGCGGCCGTACACTGCTAGCACAGCGACGCGTACCTACAAAATACACATGCTCTTTTCTTTAGCCGACGACAAAAACACACTTGCATATTGGGACACTACTAATGATGCATTTCAGTTAGGCTATAATACATCACACTATCTGATCGAATGAACTTTGTTGCTTCAAGCCTCTTGTAATCTCCAACAGTTTTGAAAAAGTCCCCAAATCAAACACTGTTAACAAATACGACGCTGTCACAAATCGAAAACTGAAGCCCACAAAATTAAATCGATAACATGTTAATCCTCATGCAATTATGAATCCGCTGAGCCCCAAAAAACTTCACTGGCTTCGATAATTACGACGCAGTAACTTTTTGTTTGGAAGATACACGCCTTTCGAGCTGGAAACCTGGTTGACTACCGTACTGCAGAATGCTTCCGTACCACACAGCGATTTTTCTGGCGTACCACTTCCCCCGGCGTGAGCTCTAGCACTCCAAGACTAAACTTTTCATTGACCCCGCGCACGTTGAGCAGAATATACGAGAAACTGAAAATGTGTCCCCTCCTCCGTCCTCGTTCGTATTGCACAGCGTGTCAGCCCCCAGAAAGCTACTTGACCTTCTTTTGCACAAAAAAAACCCCAACAACAACAACAAACAAAAACATTGTCATGCAGAGCTTTTAGTGTCAAGAAAATCCCACCAATAACATAGTCACACGTAATAAAGCTGCACATGAACAAAACCTTCGCCCCATGCGTTGTGTGACCAGGATTCCTTGAACGGTCACAATCTTACGGCTGTGATTATTTAACGTTCTTTTGCTCTGCCCAGAAAGTCTTGCTATCTAGTTTGCAAAGACACCTACACGAAAGCGTCTTTTATCGCCTGGCGAAACGGCTTGTTCAATTGCTTTATCGCTTGGCAAAATGAAGGTTGTAGTTTTTTTCCTTTTTTTCTTTGTCTTTTTTAGTGTGTGTGTGTGTGTGTGTGTGTGTGTGTGTGTGTGTGTGTGTGTGTGTGTGTGTGTGTGTGTGTGTGCGCGCGCCCCCAAAACAACAACCTTTGAAGCCAAGCACTGTTTTCATTCATACTTTATCTTTTGTCATCTGACACTATTTGGTCAGCTTTGATAAGCTTTGCTTTCGGTTCATCGACATTGAAGACAATAGGACATGGGTGTCATTGATCTTTACAGTTTTACCGTAATAGGTCAATCCCGGTGAACGCATATGCTAATAATGTCAGTGATACGCTGTTGCAATCGGCTGAATACAACACAAAAAAGAAACGATGTCTTATCGCCGTCGTGTTTCAATGCTGTTCATTCCGTAGGCGTAGAGATTTACTGTACTCGACGATCAGATTTATCTTAAGCTGGTGTTGTTATTAACAGTCATCCCCATCTCAACATAGGCAAAATGCATGGTCCAACAAGCGGACTCTTAATTGATTTGGAAACTTCAGATTGCACGTTGGTCACTAATTGCACACGCCTCACTCAAGCACCCATTGTGTGAAGAACGTACGTATTCCCCATTGTCTCGCATTGTAAATTCGGATCCAGCTGTTACCAAGTCGTCATTCACCTTCAAATAAACCAAACAATATTGAGCATTTGTGGGTACCCGTGGCGGTCCCGGATACTGCTGCTCCCGTGCAGTGCAATTTATCGCTAAGACGCGTCGGCTCTCCTGTAGCCACAGGAATGGGACATTTGATGCATCCCGTATTGTTTCACACAGTATGCGACATCTTTTTAGTGTATGTTCATTGCCATCCCGCATAATAAGCTTCAGGAAGCCGTCGCTGTCAAATAAACATTCTCTGAAACTCTTTAATGCTCAGTTAAGTGTAAAACTGTGGCCATTGTACCGCATCGCATACGGACCTACTTTCCACAATAGAACTGGGGGATGTAGTGAGCCCTCGTCCTCGTGAAATAAGATGTGTGACTGCTCTCTAATCTGCGCCGCGTTTTACTTGAAGACCACGTCAAGTACTGTCTGGTCGCTTTGCTGAAACGTGGTCTGGTCGATCCATTGTCAGCCAAAGTGGACGTCGCCACATGGATTTCTTTGGATAATGTTAATAATGACACCAAAGATGCGATTCTCGCAAACATAGCACAAAAAGGCTAAACCTAGTTTCCAACGCCATGTGTGCTTGTAAGTTAATAGCACCGTCTTTGGAGTAAAATATCGCTCGACAAAACCGACTCGCAGCATCGTAAATCCTGAAATGAACAGAAAAATAAAGGTGAAAGTAACATAAACCAGGTAATATTTCAAACACAGTATATGTTAAACTAACACGATTTGATGACACAATCTGTGTTGACGATGTTATTGTTTTTTTTCTCGATTTTTTTGGAGGTTTTCGGAGAAAAGGGGTAATCGCAATCTTTGAACTAGACAAACCCGAAGCAGCCCGGGAGTCAAACTAGAGCAAACAGAGTGACGTCATCAGATTCGACCAGACCACATTTCAGCAAAGTTTAGTCGGACTCTTGTGTCAAGGGTCACCGGTGAAACTTGCCCATAGGTTCTTGGTCTGTGAGAGAAATTCAGAAAGTGTTCGAAACGTACCATGTGACCATCTCGTTTGAGAGACCTTGGAATCCCTGGGTAAAAGAAGTGTCCGATGAGCAAAACACTTCTTTGCCTCAAAGGAAACAAAAAGGTAGAGTAAACACCGACCTGTCAATTAAGCTGCCCACCAGAACTGTCACTAACACTGGATTTTCATTGAGTCGCGAACACTCTGAGGTACAGCCTTTAGCGTCCTGCGATTTGGTAGATGCTGTCGCTCTGCGCGCACTCTTCTGCCTCAGTTTCTGTCACATTTTTTTTCTGTTCCATACGGTACAAATGAATCTTTAAGAAACACTCGCTGTCCCAAGATATATCCGAATCTGCTGCATTTTGGTATTCTTGTTTGCCAGGAACTTCTTCCTTCCAACGGGGAAAGCTCGGATATCTTTGCAGTAGGAGGATAACAGGCATTCTTTTTCTTGAAGAACGCACCCATTGATGTCTGTGTGATCGGATGTTAAGGTACACAATCACGCATGAGGCCAGCTGCACTGCCCTGAATCTTACTCGAGTCATGCAGCTTAAGAAACCGCCCGCAGTTCTCATGTGGATAGTTATGTTAAAGTGAACATTCATCCTTTTGCACACAACTTCAGAGTTCTTAGTCTGTCAGAAAATTGCAGAATATGTCGGCATCGTACTTTGACTGTCTCAGTCTTAAACACAACCACACATCCCTCCGCAAACAACTGTCTATAATAATAACAAGCTGTGCGGTGCTGTATCTCAAAGGGCGACAGGAGGTTTGAGATAACCCTCCTCATCCTGCACAGACCTCAACGAGTTTGTTTCGGAGAGCGGCGCATGGATGATGTCGGAGCTGTTGGTGACGTCCGCCAGGTTGCCGACGGTGGTGGCCTGCGTCATCTGCGATGCGCCGTTACCGTTGTCGAAAGTGGACAGCTCCATCCGCTCCTCCGTAGTGGCGGTGGCGGCGCAGCTGCGGTTGTAGGCGGTGCTGTTCTTGGGGAAGACGCTGTTCTCGTTACAAAGCGACTTGTTGACATCGCGCGGGGACGCGCACTTGAAGGCCTTCTTGAAGCTCTTGCGGAAGTTGTCGCTGAGGAAGGCGTAGAGCAGCGGGTTGAACATGCTGTTGGCAAAGGTCATCACGGTGAAGACGTTGAAGAGCACGATCTTCCATTTGACCAGTTGTTCGCTCTCCTCCGTGCGGAAGGTGATGTCCACCTGGAAGATCCAGTAGGGCAACCAGCAAGACACGTACACCGTGATGACGCTCAGCACCAGGCGGGTGACGCGCCGGTGGGACTTCTTCTTCTCCTTGGACTTCTTGTTGGGCCCCACCTGCCTCAGTCGCAGCACCACCAGCATGTAGAAGACGGCGATCAGCGAGACGGGCACGGCGAAGCCCAGGATAAAGCTGTACCAGATGAAGGCCTTGTCTGACGGGATGGGCTGGCCGTCGGGCCACTGGATGCTGCAGGTGTATTTGCTGCTGCCCGTGCGGTGGCCCACGGTGGTGGAGTAAAGGATGACGGGCAACATGACCAGGAAGGACACGGACCAGATACACAGGCAGAGGAAGAGCGCGATGCGCGGCGTGCGGTACTTAAGGGACCTGATTGGGTGGCACACGGCCAGGTAGCGGTCGGCGCTCATGACGGCCAGCGTGAAGACTCCGGTGAACAGGTTGATGGAGAACAGCACGAAGTAGATCTTACACATGGCAAAACCGAACACCCAGTGCTTGACGATGGTGGTGGTGGTCAGGAAGGGCAGGCTGACGATGAAGAGGACGTCGGAGATGGCGAGGTTGAGGATGTACATGTTAGTCACCGTCTTCATCTTGGCGTAGCGAAGCACCACGTAGATGACGAGGCCGTTGCCCAGCCAGCCCAGAGAGAGGATGATGATGTAGCACACGGCGCACAGCCACGTCAAAACTATGCCCAGCATCTCGCCCTGGGGGTTGACCGTTATGTTGGTGCTGTTGCCGCCTACCGTCACGTTGTAGTACTCCACGCAGGTCGTGGTGGCTGCCGTGCTGCTGTTGACGCCGCTGTTCATGGCGTTCGGCAGCAACATCGAAGCGTCTCTGGACATCGCTCTGCAAGAGGAACGTCAAAATAATATGTTAGTTCATGCTAGCGAAAGCCAGTATAAAGCCTATATTTATAGGTAACACGCGAAACCAGCTTCAAAACACAGGATTGGATACCTGGAGATGCAATGGGTCGCATCTTTTGATCATTCAAGTCATACTGGTCAGATCAAGTCTTTGGTTAATCAAATTTGGTTATTGGGTGCCGTAATCAGTCCGGAACTCGAGGTTTTTAATTCCTATTATATGTGAATGTTGGTGTCCGAAAAAGTCGTGTAAGTTGGTGTCTGACAAAATGGAAGTTCTCCCCGAAATCGGCATAAATGACAGGGTAAAACCCGTACCATACGCATAAAACCCATTTGTGATTAAAAGACGAGTGTACGCCCCTGAACGCAGAAGAAGAAGAAAAAGAAGAAGAAGAAGAAGAAGAAGAAGAAGAAGAAGAAGGAAGAAGGAAGAAGAAGAAGAAGAATATGGAAGTTTGCAAATGAGGGTACGGCAAAAAAAAGTGTCCCCGGGCTGCTTATAAATATTCATGTTTTTCTTAGATTTAACGTCGGGTTAAGGCGAATAGAAGACCCCCCACCGCCAACCATCAAAACATTGAAACAAAAACTCACATCGATCAACGTATACTGTTCAAAAAAAGAAACGCATAGCTTGTAATATTTGGTTAATTTAGTTATATGGCTACAAGGATATCCACCAAACTGCAGAAAATGTTTATCTGGTCGTCGACCTTTCGTCCATTGCCACAAGTGAGCTCTGCACGTGACGCATGCGTTATCAGTGGCTACAATGTCAAAATTGCTCATTTGGCATGACCACTCGTCATACTTCAGTGTAATCTCGTGAAACTCGGGGAATATTGAGCTCTCACCATGTCTTCCAAAACCCATAAAAGCGGATTGTTCGCCACAAAGAAATCAGACGACAATTCAGCGACGAAAGATGGCCCGATTGAGCAGAGAAGACCGCCAAATTGCATTGGGTCGTTTACAAGCAGGCCAAAGTCAAAGTGCAATCGCCAGGCACTTCCACGTGTCCCAGAGCACCATCAGTAGACTGTGGGTCAGGTTTCAAGCCACTGGCTCCGTTGCTGACTTGCCAAGAGCGGGAAGACCAAGGGCGACAACTGCTGCTCACGACCGCTTCATACGGCTCCGCCACCTCCGGAATCGTTTCCTGTCGGCCTCATCTTCTGTCCAGGCTCTCCCCGGGCCACACCGATTATCGGACCAGACCGTGCGGAACCGCCTGCATGAAGCTGGTTTGAGAGCTCGCAGACTTCACAGAGGAGCTGTCCTCACCCGCCTCCATCGCCAGAACCGAGTGCAGTGGGGCAACCAGCACCTTCGCTGGACCGTCCGGAATCACTAGAGACACGTGTGGTTCAGCGACGAGTCCTACTTCCTGCTCCAGCGACATGATGGTCGGAGGAGGGTCTACCGGAGAGTAAACGAACGTTACGCGCCCAACTGTGTGGATGAGGCACCCGTTCATGGTGGTGGAGGCGTCATGGTGTGGGGGGCGATCAATACCGCTGGAAGGAGCACCCTGGTGCACGTCCAAGGGCGCATAACTGCCCAGCGATACGTGGAGGAAATTCTGCGCCCACACGCCCTTCCTCTTCTGGCTGACCAGGATGCCATATTCCAGCAGGACAACGCTCGCCCGCACACAGCACGACTCACCACCCAGTTCCTCACCGACCACCATGTCCAGGTGCTTCCCTGGTCATCCATGTCGCCAGACATGAACCCGATAGAACACCTCTGGGATGAATTGGACAGACGTGTGCGCAGGCGAGAAGAAGCGCCGGCAAATCACCGCGATCTATTGCAGGCACTTCAGGAGGAGTGGGACACCATCCCACAGCAAGATATCCGGCATCTGATCCAGTCCATGCCCAGAAGGTGCCGGGCAGTTGTTGCTGCTCAAGGCAGTCACACCCCCTACTGACTTGACAGCCTCGGCACCCAATCGTATTGATTGACTGATTGATTTGAAGATGCAAATGAACTGTGTGTGCATTCAACTGTGTCCATATCAAATTTCAAACAAATAATCTAAATATTGGATTTTCTGTTAATTTTTTCGAAAAATAAAACAAATTTGGCAAGTAGCAACTATGCGTTTCTTTTTTTGAACAGTATATGTGCGAATGAGATGCCCCAATAACAAAGCTGATAATCAAGCGAAGACAAGCGGGAAACTCCTCTGTACGACCGCCTTTACAATGTGGCAAGATGTCAGCTGCGGCACGGGCTACAGTGGGTAGCAGGTATCCTTGGTAACGTCAAGCACTTGCAGTGCACAGCAAACATCACAGGGTCCTCACAACCTTGTCTCACAACCTGGCTGTCACCGGTCCGGCTTGTACCACATTAACACAACAACCTCCGCTTGGCCCAGTCCCAGCCGCACTTATCTCTTCCTTTCCCTCCTCTTCTTCTTCCTTCCCCTTCCCCTTCTCTGGCTTCCTTTCTGTCTTCTTGTTATCAGCGGCTACCAGGCCAGACCTTGCAACATCAGCATTGTTTGCGGTCATAATTGCTCAATAATTCTTGTGTAGGGCACTCGAGAGCCTGCTCTGACAAGCGAGGTCCAATTATTCAGTGGGCTCAATTTCTGGATCATTTTGAGAACTGTGCAGGTGGGGGTGACCGCTCTTGTTGGTGTAGATACCATCTTTTTACATTTAGTCAAGTTTTGACTAAATGTTTTAACATCGAGGGGGAATCGAAACGAGGGTCGTGGTGTATGTGTGTGCGTGTGTGCGTGCGTGTAGAGCGATTCAGACCAAACTACTGGACCGATCTTTATGAAATTTGACATGAGAGTTCCTGGGTATGATATCCCCGAACGTTTTTTTCATTTTTTTGATAAATGTCTTTGATGACGTCATATCCGGCTTTTCGTGAAAGTTGAGGCGGCACTGTCACGCTCTCATTTTTCAACCAAATTGGTTGAAATTTTGATCAAGTAGTCTTCGACAAAGCCCGGACTTCGGTATTGCATTTCAGCTTGGTGGCTTAAAAATTAATTAATGACTTTGGTCATTAAAAATCTGAAAATTGTAAAAAAAATTATTTTTTTCTAAAACGATCCAAATTTACGTTCATCTTATTCTCCATCATTTGCTGATTCCAAAAACATATACATATGTTATATTTGGATTAAAAACAAGCTCTGAAAATTAAATATATAAAAATTATTATCAAATTTTTTTTTCGAAATCAATTTAAAAACACTTTCATCTTATTCCTTGTCGGTTCCTGATTCCAAAAACATATAGATATGATATGTTTGGATTCAAAACACGCTCAGAAAGTTAAAACGAAGAGAGGTACAGAAAAGCGTGCTATGCTTCTCAGCGCAACTACTACCCCGCTCTTCTTGTCAATTTCACTGCCTTTGCCATGAGCGGTGGACTGACGATGCTACGAGTATACGGTCTTGCTGCGTTGCATTGCGTTCAGTTTCATTCTGTGAGTTCGACAGCTACTTGACTAAATGTTGTATTTTCGCCTTACGCGACTTGTTATTTCTCTCTTTTCGCTGCTTGACCGAATTCTGGCCACATTTTTGGACTGTTCTTTTTTCCATGTATTTCTTAGATTTTTCTGTCTTTTTCGTCGTTTCTTCTTTTTGTTACATTTAGTCAAGTTTTGACTAAATGTTTTAACGTAGAGGGGGGAATCGAGACGAAGGTCGTGGTGTATGTGCGTGCGTGCGTGCGTGTGTGTCTGTGTGTGTCTGTGTGTGTGTGTAGAGCGATTCAGACTAAACTACTGGACCGATCTTTATGAAATTTGACATGAGAGTTCCTGGGTATGAAATCCCCGAACGTTTTTTTCATTTTTTTGATAAATGTCTTTGATGACGTCATATCCGGCTTTTCGTGAAAGTTGAGGCGGCACTGTCAATTTCACTGCCTTTGCCATGAGCGGTGGACTGACGATGCTACGAGTATACGGTCTTGCTGAAAAATGGCATTGCGTTCAGTTTCATTCTGTGAGTTCGACAGCTACTTGACTAAATATTGTATTTTCGCCTTACGCGACTTGTTCTTTATATTTAGTCAAGTTTTGACTAAATATTTTAACATCGAGGGGGAATCGAAACGAGGGTCGTGGTGTATGTGCGTGTGTGTGTGTGTCTGTGTGTCTGTGTGTGTGTGTGTGTAGAGCGATTCAGACTAAACTACTGGACCGATCTTTATGAAATTTGACATGAGAGTTCCTGGGTATGAAATCCCCGAACGTTTTTTTCATTTTTTTGATAAATGTCTTTGATGACGTCATATCCGGCTTTTCGTGAAAGTTGAGGCGGCACTGTCACGTCCTCATTTTTCAACCAAATTGGTTGAAATTTTGGTCAAGTAATCTTCGACGAAGCCCGGACTTCGGTATTGCATTTCAGCTTGGTGGCTTAAAAATTAATTAATGACTTTGGTCATTAAAAATCTGAAAATTGTAAAAAAAAATAAAAATTTATAAAACGATCCAAATTTACGTTTATCTTATTCTCCATCATTTGCTGATTCCAAAAACATATAAATATGTTATATTCGGATTAAAAACAAGCTCTGAAAATTAAATATATAAAAATTATTATCAAAATTAAATTGTCCAAATCAATTTAAAAACACTTTCATCTTATTCCTTGTCGGTTCCTGATTCCAAAAACATATAGATATGATATGTTTGGATTAAAAACACGCTCAGAAAGTTAAAACAAAGAGAGGTACAGAAAAGCGTGCTATCCTTCTTAGCGCAACTACTACCCCGCTCTTCTTGTCAATTTCACTGCCTTTGCCATGAGCGGTGGACTGACGATGCTACGAGTATACGGTCTTGCTGAAAAATGGCATTGCGTTCAGTTTCATTCTGTGAGTTCGACAGCTACTTGACTAAATATTGTATTTTCGCCTTACGCGACTTGTTTTACATTTAGTCAAGTTTTGACTAAATGTTTTAACGTAGAGGGGGAATCGAGACGAGGGTCGTGGTGTATGTCCGTGAGTGCGTGTGTGTGTGTGTGTGTCTGTGTGTGTGTGTAGAGCGATTCAGACTAAACTACTGGACCGATCTTTATGAAATTTGACATGAGAGTTCCTGGGTATGAAATCCCCGAACGTTTTTTTCATTTTTTTGATAAATGTCTTTGATGACGTCATATCCGGCTTTTCGTGAAAGTTGAGGCGGCACTGTCACGCCCTCATTTTTCAACCAAATTGGTTGAAATTTTGGTCAAGTAATCTTCGACGAAGCCCGGACTTCGGTATTGCATTTCAGCTTGGTGGCTTAAAAATTAATTAATGACTTTGGTCATTAAAAATCTGAAAATTGTAAAAAAAAAATAAAAATTTATAAAACGATCCAAATTTACGTTCATCTTATTCTCCATCATTTTCTGATTCCAAAAACATATAAATATGTTATATTTGGATTAAAAACAAGCTCTGGAAATTAAATATATAAAAATTATTATCAAAATTAAATTGTCGAAATCAATTTTAAAAACACTTTCATCTTATTCCTTGTCGGTTCCTGATTCCAAAAACATATAGATATGATATGTTTGGATTAAAAACACGCTCAGAAAGTTAAAACAAAGAGAGGTACAGAAAAGCGTGCTATCCTTCTTAGCGCAACTACTACCCCGCTCTTCTTGTCAATTTCACTGCCTTTGCCATGAGCGGTGGACTGACGATGCTACGAGTATACGGTCTTGCTGAAAAATGGCATTGCGTTCAGTTTCATTCTGTGAGTTCGACAGCTACTTGACTAAATGTTGTATTTTCGCCTTACGCGACTTGTTTCCTTTGTCTCCTTTTTATGCTGACATTATCTGACGTTCTCAGTACCTCTTAACTTCTGAGCCATGTTTTTATTTTAATTTAAGTAAGCGCATCCTCCTTGGCCCTTGAAAAGCTTAGCTGGAACGCCGAGGTACAATACATTCGCGATCAAAATACATTTCCACCTTGACAAGCATGTGCACTTAGCGCATAGACACATGCACAGTGAGATTGAAGGACATTCAAAAGTTCGGTGTGGATACCTTTCAGTTGTCGTTTTTTGAAAACTTGCCGAGCCAGAGCTCACAGAGGGAAATTCTGTTGGAAGCTGTCTAACAACCGAGCCATACATCATCTCTCTCTCTCTCTCTCTCTCTCTCTCTCTCTCTCTCTTTGCGCGCGCGTGTTGTGTGTGTGTGTGTGTGTGTGGCGGGGGGGGGGGGGGGGGGGGGTCGCGCGTGCTGGCGCTCATGAGGACATAAACTCTTTGATGATTGTCTCGCTCGGTGGATAACAATTGCACCACAAGGCTGTGCGATTTACACGTCTGGGAAAACCTCGCACTGGACAGGCTGCTAACAGTTGCGTAGGACGTTGATGAGCTCTTATCAGCAATTCCTGCTATTGACACGAGGCCGCTGTAAAGAACCCGATCCACGACTAGCTATTGCAATGCAAAGCACTGTTACAATGGAACGAAAAAGAAAAAAAGAAACAAAACAACACAAAAGGAAGCATAACAAACGTTACACTCCTGCAGCTTCTTCTTCTGCGTTTAGTCCAGGATCCTTCAGCAATCTATCATCATGCACAATTGCCTCGTGGAGGATGTGAGACTTTCCATACCTTCATCTATCTTGTAGTTATTGCTGGGAAATCTGACACCTGCGAGAATGTGCTTTTGGGCCACTACATTCCATTAGGTCTACACAAAATATGTCCTCCGAAAACACAATTTCAGTAAAACGTGCTATCTAGAGTGGAAATACTTCCTGAGAAGAATACAAAAACTCAAAAGGAGACAAACTGTATTCGTTGGCAATTACTATTATCATATCAAATAACGCTATTATCATATTTGAAAACAAAGCAACTTTTTGTTTTAGCATTTTCCCTTCACCATGAAGACAACTGTTTACATGCCACAACAATCATTTTCACAAAAGTCCTTGTTTATCTTGTTATTGTCTGCTTCAATCTTATCAATTTCCCCAGGTACATATCCACGCGTGTAACTTTCTCGCAAGACAAAGAGGCTAAACTATATATGTGAATGTTTCTGTGGTGTCTATCAATGCCTCGACGCAGAAGATATGGTTGTTTCTCTTTGTACTGTTATCATTTTAACGAACGACATAATGTGATGAACACGTGTAACAGGAGATGACAGATGTGTCACCGAGACAGGCAAGATATTCATCTTTATAGTTTGCATTAACACTTTTATCCTATATACACGTGAGAGATACCACCCATTTGACAACGAAACCCTTACTTCACACGTACGTGTGTATGTCATACAAATGAGTTCAGGGTCAAACTATAACCCCGACGTGTGCACCGCCTGTAAATTTCCACAGGCCAGGCGGAATAGTGTTGCTGTTTTTATTGTTTTTGTTTCTGTTTTTATTTTGATCTGGGACAAATGCTACCCTTTTTTCCCCATTGGAACTCACAACAGTATGCTCACATTTTACTGATTCATTGTTTAAAGTAAACCGTAACTACCTCGGCGCAACTTTATTTTGTGTGTGAACGGATGCTTAAGTCGATAGAAATGGTTTGAAGTTTGAACACGAGTCCATTAAACGCGACAGAGCTGTCAGTAAGTGTGAGGTTGAAGGCGCGAAAATATAACATGCAGGATAAACAGAATACCACCTGAATTTCTTTTTTTAATTAAAATGCGAGAGAATGCAAGCTTTTTAAAATTGAAGGAAAAAAATCAGTCATTAATTAATTGTAGTATTCTCTGTTTAACGGGTTCAGAAGAGACTCATGCACAATGTTACTAAAATATTGAGAACGCTACTTTGTCCTTGGATACATAGCTTCTTTGTTGCGTACTTGTTATTGTTGTAGCTGTCCCCTTTGTTGCCCTTAACATTCCTGTTTGTTAGCTGTTTTCTTTACTGTCAACTCTGTTAGATCATGGTTAGCTTTGTCATCGCTTAGCCCTTTCTCTTATAAGTATAACGTCCTGCAGTCCGGACTGACGATCTAACAGCGAACGACATGAAGAAGATAAGTATAACGTGGCTATTCTTAGATGTTGCTTTGTTTTCCCTTCATGTCAACGAACTCCGGCTATATCGTTCGTACACCTGATGTTTCCGTTCATACAGCGTCATTTTCGGCACTTGGTCGAGGAAAATGTGTTGCGGTAAATCGTGTGGGCAGCGCTCTTTTGTGATATTGCAAGAATAAGGTAGCAAATTGGTTGGGCTATGTGTACAATAAATACCAAGGTGCTAGTCGACTTGATGATTACTCACGCGGGTCAAACATAGCAGCATTGCATGATTTTCCAATATTTTCTTGTTTTCTCGCTCTGTAATCAAAACTGACACCTGATTTGCACATGAGCACCAAAAGCATTGCCTGTTATGCCATTTCGCTTGAACAGAAGTTTATAGAAACCCATGGCTTTTGTACAGTCACTTGTTTTTTGACAACATGCCGATTCTGTTCGTACGCCATGATTCAGTTCGTACAAGAGAACCTGTTTCTGTTCATACAAATAGTAATTTCGAAATGTCATAACAGGCAATGCTTTTGGTGTTCATGTGCAAATCAGGGGTCAGTTTTGATTACAGAGTGAGAAAAACAAGAAAATATTGGAAAATCATGAAATGCTGCCATTGGTTGCGATGGAAATCAATCGTGACACATAAGCAAAGATGCACGTAACCATGGGAAGAGCACAGGTTGTCGTGTTTGTACGTACCTCAAACATAGCGCTTCACTGTCAGTCAGAACCACCGACAAATGTCGCAATGTTCAATTGATCAAGCAGTCAGCCTGATCTGAGTGTGGGGGGGGGGGGGGGGGGGCGGGAATTGTAGATGATAATTGGCACTGGTGTGTGTTTGAGTGAGTGTGTGTGTGTGTGTGTGTGTGTGTGTGTGTGTGTGTGTGTTTGTGTGTGTGTGTGTGTGTGTGTGTGTGCGTGCGTGCGTACGTGCGTACGTGCGTGCGTGTGTGCGATCGTGCGTACGTATGTGTGTGTGTGTGTGTGTGTGTGCGAGGGGTGGTGGGGGGTGCAACTGGATAGATGCCAACGATAGTATAACGTACGATAGAAACAGTCACAGAATTGTCCACGGAGAACTTTATCAATAATACTCTAGTTGTCGCGACTCACACCAATCAGAACCATGCTGCGAAAGGACAAAGGAAGATAACAAACACAGACACATACACAAATAGCCAGTATCAGAGATAATAAGGTGTTGAAACTCACCTGTATGTGCTATCCTTTTCTTTCCGTCTTTTTTTGCCTCCTGGTCCAATCAATGTTTGTCAAGCCTGGGCTTTCTTATTTCCTCTTGTCGGCCTCTGCCTTTTATCAGTGGGTGCATCAACCCCCCCTGCATTACCAGAGGATGGCAGCACGCTGCAAGAGTAAACAAAGTCAATAAGAAGATGGAAACGGGAGGGAATATGATCGTCCACACCTTTTTTCCTCCTTCTATGATTCCACTTTGAGATATCGTGTGGATGGATGTTTTCGTAAAGATAATTGAGATTGTGTTGTGTTTCTTTCTTAGTCTTTGCTTTTATTAGGAGTTTGGAATGGGACAGTGTGTTTGAGAGCTTGTTTTTGGTTACGTGTTTAGATTTTATCTGAATTTACTTTGATTTGGTGTAAGTCGTAATGCGAATCATCTGAATATTCTTTCTTAACTCGGTTCTGCCTGATTACTTCTGTTTGCCTTGTCTGTCTATCTGTCCGTCTTGTCTCTGTCTTTTCTGTCAATAGGCCTATGCCTGTCTGTGTCTCGCCATCTTTCACAGTATCAAATTGTCTCTGTCCCTGCCTATCTGTCTGTCTCTGTCTGTCTGTCTGTCTGTCTGTCTGTCTGTCTGTCTGTCTGTCTGTCTGTCTCTCTCTCTCTCTCTCTCTCTCTCTCTCTCTCTCTCTCTCTCTGATCATCATCATCATTTTTGTTTTACTTTGTATTTGTTTTTTGTTTTTGTTTTGTTCATTGTGTGTGTGTACGTCTCTATCCTTGGCGGATGATGACATTATTCAGTATTACTGCAGTAAAACTAGTTTTGCTGCAGTAAAACATTTTTACTCAAGGACAGAGTGTAAGAAAAGGCATAGCTCTGTATGTCTGTCTGTCTGTCTGTCTGTCTGCTGTCTCTCTCTCTCTCTCTCTCTCTCTCTCTCTCTCTCTCGCACGTTCACCTGTACATACACGTACGCGCATGCGCTCCATTCGTTCCGGCTTTTAGTGCATCCACTTACCAGTTGCGAAATAAGCAAAGTCAGGCATGTCTGCGACACTTTTCAAAGCCTGTCAGCTTTTGTGCTGTGCCCGTTTGCTCATTATTTTCCTTTCTTGTCCCTGATGGCTATTGTAAAACTGTCGGTGAATCTCTCTTAGCCTGTCATTAATGTGTGAGTGTGTGCGTGCGTGCGTGCGTGCGTGTGTGTGTGTGTGTGTTTGTGTGTGTGTGTTGTGTGCCTGTGTGTGTATGTGTGTGTTTGTGTGTGTTTGTGTGTGTCTGTGTGTGTATGGATGTATATATATATTTATAAATGTAAAATGAGAGCTAAACAATGCTTAAAATGCGCACTCAATCGCTTGTACTTTCGATATAGATTGACGTCAAAAGCGATAATGCGGAAAAATTACGTCATGAGCAAGGGAGGGCATCCTTTACTCTGTGTGTCTCTGCCGCCTACATTCCAACGTGGAATCTTGAAAGCAGCGAGCACACTAGAGAACAAGAGGCGAAGCCTTTACGGCTCACGTAAGAAATCGACAAACAGTAACACAAACTCAATCACTCCGTCACACATACACACACACAGTAAGCATACCGTCGCGGTATAACCTTGAACGGTTGAAAACGACGTTAAACACCAAATTAGCATCGCATAGGCTACACTTACGTGAGTAAAGAAAAAAAGAAACAGTAAGCATAAGTGATACGGTGCAAGAGTGCGAGACGCTAGATCTAGATCTGTCTGTCTGTAGCCTACTTTTTAGTACTTACGGGGACACGACTGCCAGATGGCCAGATCGACACTGCGCTTTCGACAGCGCTTTCGACAGCGCTTCCTCGCGCAGACACTGGAAACACGCTGTGCAGATTAACCTGTAGGAAATCTCCTTTGGTATCTTCTTTATCTATTTTTCTGGAGCTACGAAAGCGAACAATGTGAAAGCGTGTTCTCCGAATCGGCGAACTGCAGCTCGGTGATAACTGTATCTATACCACAATCCTTCACGCGATCTGACCTAACCTTGACCCCTGACCTGGTCTACATACCATACACGACACAAACCAGTCAGCTGTTTTTACCCCCCCAAAACCTCCCACCACCCGTTTTCTTTGGATACACACTTTAACTACATACGTGCCGACGAAATGTTGATCATTGCTTCAATACTTTGAAGCTGTTGCTTGGATAATAACCAGGTAAAATTAGTATTTCGGTGTTCAGTCAAATGTTAAAGTTTCTATCACATACACACACACATACACACGCACAGACGGACAAAAGTTAGCATCGCATAGGCTACACTTACGTGAGCCAAAAAGGAAGATGTGGGGGGAGGGGGTAAGAATTAGATATAGAGAGAACTCTTCACAGACAGCCTACTGGAAAGTCAAACCCTTCCGGAACCGATTGCAACACTGAACGAGAATAACCCGAGGAAAGTTAACAATCTCAAAGGAATATGTATGTAAATATATATGTTATTTCTATATGTCACACGCTTTCCTTCTTTGCCACTACTAAAGCAAACGTGTGCAAGATTGTATGTTACACGCTTTAGGAGCGTGGCAAGCACGGATTCAAACTCAAAATCGCACCTCCAAAAGCCAAAAAATGCACACACGACTTTTATTTCTCCTGCTGTTATCGTTTCTTCTCTTTACAAATTCTTCAACGCTCAGAATACTGAAAACGGCATCCCAGACGACAGTACTGTTTCCATAGGCGAATTTAGCTGCCCTTGGAAAGTGGCTCGCTCAGAAGGCCTGTTAGTCTGAAACTATAAGGACAGAGTTCTGAACAGAGATGACAAAGATTCCGGAATGAACAAACATTTCGCGGATGCAGACACAGAAAGACGTCATGAAGAATGCAATGCTTCAAAAGATACAGACTGTGACGATGACTGTGACGTCATTCACATATACCGAGACGTCATTCACAGCTGTTCGGTCACTTCCGTCAAAAAGTAGATCTCTCCACAATGGCTGCTCCTGTGTTCAGGTTTGTCAAGCTTGAGTACACAAAACGTGTTTGTTCTCTCCTCTGTTGAAGCTGTGAGACATAAATGCTATTCCGACTTGGTCGTGTGACAGAGTTTTCTTCCACACTCGATTAGCTGATGTCTAACTCAGCCTGACGGCTTCGTTAGACAATCAACGTAATCTCGTGTGGAAGAAAACGTCTGTCACACGACCAAGTCGGAATAGTACCCGCTATTACGAGCTAGTCGTGTGACAGAGAGTTTTCTTGCACACGAGACTGTAGATGTTTCACGACGGCTTTAGCCGGAGTGAAACAGCAGCAGTCGAGTGTGCAAGAACACTCTCTGTCACACGACTAGCTCGTAATGGCAATTATGTCTCACAGCTTCAACAGAGGAGAGAACAAACACGTTTTGCGTACTCACGCTTGATAAACCTAAACACAGGAGCAGCCATTGTGGAGAGATCTACTTTTTGACGAAAGTGAACGAACAACTATGAATGACGTCTCGGTATATGTGAATGACGTCACAGTCATCGTCACAGTCTGTATCTTTTGAAGCATTCCATTCTTCATGACGTCTTTCTGTGTCTGCATCCGCGAAATGTTTGTTCTTTCCGGGGTCTTTGTCATCTATGTTCAGAACTCTGTCCTTCTAGTTTCAGACTAACAGGCCTCCTGAGCGAGCCACTTTCCAAGGGAAGCTAAACTCGCGTATGGAAACAGTACTGTCGTCTGGGATGCCGTTTTCAGTATTCTCAGCGTTGAAGAATTTGTAAAGAGAAGACACGACAACAGCAGGAGAAATAAAAGTCGTGTGTGCATTTTGGGGCTTTTGGAGGGACGATTTCGAGTTTGAATCCGTTCTTGCACATGCTCCAAAGCGTGTAACATACAATCTTGCACACGTTTGCTTTAGTAGTGGCAAAGAAGGAAAGCGTGTGACATCAGGTAATGTCACACGCATTCCTTCTTTGCCACTACTAAAGCAAACGTGTGCAAGATTGTATGTTACACGCTTTGATACCGAAATCAATTATTTTGATTATGCATTTATTTCAGAAAAATTTTACCTTCACATACATTCAGTCACTACCTTAAACACTTATGTTTTCAGTATTCATTTCAAGTGATCACGAACGTAGAAAAATGGGTATCAAAGTGTTGTTACATTTTGTTGTGCATTCTGAATAGTGTGCCAACAGGCCTTGGTCAGTCAATCACGTTTTATCTGTGTTCTAAGTGTTTGACGGAAAAAGAATAACACCAACCCCGTTCTCCTGTATATAACTGAAAACCACATTTTAATTTCTTCTTCATTCAATTTCTGTTTTCAAAAGCTTCGTCAACTTTCCACTTACACGACAAGCTCCCTTTACCAAGCTTCCATTAAGAACCCTGAATACGAAAGGTCAAAACAAAACAATAGGTACTACTTTCACTTTCGTCGTCTGCAACGAAAACCGAAAATGGCGAAACGCTTTGCTACGTACACAGAGGACGAAATTTCAAAGAAAAGATCGAACCTTACACCTGTGACTAGGAAAAGTTGCATAGACAGTTCCGTGCGGATCTCACCAAGTATCAACGTACATCCGATGCTCAGGACCTACAGAGAGGTGACGCTTTGGCGATTGAGGCTTCGTCTTCAGCTCTAACACGCACGAATGTTACGCGTGATTGTTCTGAAAAGTGACTATCACATGATTGTTCTGAAAGTCTACTATTTATTTCATCGTAATCATGTAAGCCCTCATACGTGATTGTTCTGAAAGCTTACTAATTAACATGATTGTTCTGAAACTCTACTAAAGGTAAACTTGCTTCACCCGTGAAATGTTTTCAGATATGGAACAATATGAAAACCCCTGCCCAACGAAGTGTGTTTGAGTTGATCCGTCTTCTGTGTGCGCGACAGCTTCAGATGTGTGTTTGAGTTGATCCGTCTCTCCACTCCCTTATTTTAGGTGTAGGGGGTGGGGGAGGTTTGTTCATATCAACTGACACTTTATCAAACCATTTAAATAATTCATATACAAAATTCTGGTGGTTGCTGTGTAATAAAAAAACAAGTGTCACTGAAAACAGAGATGTGCTAATAAATTTAGCTTTCATGTGTGTGTATGTGTGGTGTGTGTGTGCGTATGTACTCAGTGCACTGGCGTCGGAAACTTGGGGGGGGGGGGGGGGGGGGTGGGGGCAGCTGCTGTTCCTGGGGTGGGGTGGGGGGGGGCAAACATCTCTTTGATACCCAATATTTAGGATGAAAAAAATATTCACAGAGAGAGAGAGAGAGAGAGAGGGAGAGGGAGGGAGAGAGAGGGAGAGAGAGTGTGTGAGAGAGAGAGTGAGAGAGAGAAGAGAGAGAGAGAGAGAGAGAGAGAGAGAGAGAGAGAGAGAGAGAGAGTTGATAAACAAACCCCCCCCACACACACACACAAAAAAGAAGTATATTGTCTCGCGTGCAAGAACTTTATAGCCCAGACTCCCCACCCATCTCGCAACCCCGGCCATCTCCTCACGTCTCTCATCCCCTCTCCACTTGAATTTTTAGTTCATAAAAAAAAATAAAAGTTTCATTTGTGAAAAATATTTGTTGTGCCTTTCGTCTTTAAAGGGGCAAAAATTAGCTTCCATTTTCACTCTTTGCCATGCCTTTCGATCCATTTTGGTGACCTAGCCACCTAAGCATGGCAAATAGGGAAAATCAAAAGTTTATATGTGTCCCTTTAAACCTGTAATTAGAAATTTGAGTTGGGAATACTCAAGAAGAATCATTACATTTTTGAAGATTATAAATAATTTTTGTCTTTGGACATTTAATTTGAATTTTGAGTTGAGAACAATAAAGAAGACATGTTCAATGTATGAAACGTATTACTTGTTTTTTTATTTTTTTTATTTTTATTTTTTTATTTTTTATTTTTTATTATTTTTTTTAAATTTTTTTATTCAATTAATAAAACACAAGATAACAAACATGGTAACTGTAGTTTCTGTTTGCACACATACTCTCTCATTTACATGCGGTTCAGAAAAAACTTTTGCATTATACAAAAGGACAAACAATAGTCATACGTGAAAAAAATATATGTGTCAACATGTGTAGCATCAAAATGATCATATTTTTTTTATGTCATCATATATTGATCTTTTTAAAAACAATATTCGCATCATAATGTATGGCTGTCTTTACCTTATTTCAAAGAAAATAAACAATAATTAGTTTTCAATTAATAAAACTTCAGACTAACGAAATCTCAAAACAACATGATTTCCAAAAATAATTTCCAGTGTTAATCGTGAATCGGTTTTTTTAAAAATGCTTACGCACATCTTTGCGATTAAAATAATGTGATTAATCTTCTTCATATTTTTGCTGTTACTTTTTATACCAAAAAGCACATCTGTAACATTCAACCTAATTCTTTCGCCAATGTTTACTAAAATGTACATTTCAATATATTTCCAAAACCTGAGCACTGTTGGGCATTGAAAGAAAAAATGCTCCAATACATCAAGTTCATCCTTACAATATGTACAGTTTTTATTAGCCTTCACTTTCATTTTACACAATAAAATATTAGTTGGATAAATGTTTTGCAATATTTTCCAATGCAGTACACGTAATCGAACTTCACTAGTGACAGTGGCTGCTAAGTTCCAATTCTTTTCGTCAATTTCAAATCCTAATTTTCTTCTCCAAAATCCTTCTGAACAGGGTGGGCTGTATTGTTTTCCTACCAGAATCTTTCGAATTTCTTTTACTGATTTAACTTTTTTTCCACAAAAGGTCGGAATGTCACAGACTGAACAATTTACATCGTTTATATCGACATTTCTTAAAAGGAGATGTACAGCTGTTCGAACAACATTGTACTCAAGCAATCTATTTGCAGTGTAGCCAGTTCTTTCACACACTTCTTCATAGGAAGCAAAACGTCCATTCTCACACACATCGCTCACATACATTATACCACTTTTAATCCAATCCGCAAAAAAGAGTGGGTTTCCTTGACAAATTATATCTTTGTTGTTCCACAACAAACCCGAAACAGAATTACCATTATTATCGACTTGATTGTTATCAAGCCATGCCTTCAACACAGCGGACCAAAATTCCGATTTAATACTGTCCAATCCTTTAAATGGTTTGCTATTAATGTTCGCAAAAAAACACTCAAAGCGACTCCCAAAACGGAAAAACAGTGCTTTTGGGAGCCATGACCATTTCTGGTCTTCATTAGACAGAGTTAGGTTCACAACCCAGTTTAACTGGTGGACTGGGTGGCCGAGTGGTAACGCACTTGCGCTCGGAAGCGAGAGGTTGCGTGTTCAGGCCTGGGTCAGGCCGCAATTTTCTCCCCCCTTTCCTAACCTAGGTGGTGGGTTCAAGTGCTAGTCTTTCGGATGAGACGAAAAACCGAGGTCCCTTCGTGTACACTACATTGGGGTGTGCACGTTAAAGATCCCACGATTGACAAAAGTGTCTTTCCTGGTAAAATTGTATAGGCATAGATAAAAATGTCCATCAAATACCCGTGTGACTTGGAATAAAGTGTAAAAAATTCCATCTCACACGGCATTAAGTCTCAGGGCTTGGAAACATTAATACACGCATGCAGGTAAAAAACAAAAAATGGGTAGCGCCGTATACTGTATGGCAGCTCGCTTTCCCCAGGGAGAAAGCAGCCCGAATTTCTGTGAGGTTACCCTCATGGACTGTATAAAATCTTATCTTATCTTATCCTTAACAAAAAGGAACACTGCATCTGACGCAAATCAATCATATTTAATCCACCTTGCTTTACTTCGTTACATAAAACAGTTCTTTTCACCTTTTCAAATGCTTTTCGGTTGCAGTCTTTTTTGCGCCACACGAAGCGAAACATTAACCTATTAATTTCAGTTAGAACGTCGTCTGGTACAATCAGCGCCTGCATTATATAGACAAAATGTGGCAGAATAAACGTTTTGAATACACAGACTTTACCAATAATGCTCAAATTCCTTTTCTCCCACACGCAGATGAGCCTTTTTGCAACATTCACTCTCTCTTCCCAATTCTCTTTCACTTTTGACGCACGCATGTAATTACAGAAATATACACCTAGAATTTTCATTTTGTCTGTACATGCAAAACCGCAACACTCATTCCTACAATTCTTCCGCGACCCAAACCACATTAGTTTGGATTTTTGGTGATTTATGTTCAAACCTGATATTTCCGAAAATTTACCAATCAAAACCAGGGCTTGGAACATGTCATGTTCATCTTGCAAAAACAAAGTAACATCATCAGCATACAACAATACTTTCAAAACTTTATTCATATCTCTGTTGTTCCATAATGACATACCCTTTATATTTTTGGCCTCTCGAATTTTGATTGCTAACAATTCAACTGCTAATACGAAGGCTAGTGCGGAAAAAGGACACCCTTGCCTTATTCCGGAATCAATATTAAAAAATTCAGATAACCAACCACAATAATTTACACAACTTTTTGCGTTTTTCATCAAAACATCAACCCATTTCACAAAATCAGTTCCAAAACCAAATTTTTCAAACATCTTCAACATAAACTCTTTGGAGATGCAATCAAATGCATGAAAAAAGTCAATTGACACCATCAATCCAGGCTTATTATGTAAATCTGCATGTTCTAAAACATCATCAACTAATCGCAATAAGGTTGAGACACGTCTACCTTTTACGTATTACTTGTTGAGTTTGTATTCATTGGGCGGGGGTATAAATATCAATTTCACTTAAGATTTAGTATCATTGTATCAAAATATTGTACCATTTACATACAGACATACACACAGACAGACGGACAAAGTGAATCCAGTATACCCCCTCCAACTTCATTGGGCTGGGGTATAAATATCAATATCACTAAAGATTTAGTATCATTGTATCAAAATATTGTTCCATATTCATACAGACATACACACAGACAGATAGACAAAGTGAATCCAGTATACCCCCCTCCAACTTCGTTGGGCTGGGGTATACATATTGTTCCATATCTGAAAACATTTCACGGGTGAAGCAAGTTTACCTTTAGTAGAGTTTCAGAACAATCATGTAAATTAGTAAGCTTTCAGAACAATCACGTATGAGGGCTTACATGTTTACGATGAAATAAATAGTAGACTTTCAGAACAATCATGTAATAGTCACTTTTCAGAACAATCACGCGTAACACACGCAGACAGTCAGTCAGTCAGGCAGGTCTAATCTGCACCAGCGGTGTTGGAAGGTTTTGATTTAGAAACACTCGAATGTTACTTCGACGAGATAAACGAACCAAAAGTCAAAAGTGTGCCCCAAATTCGGAAAATATTCTTTCAAAACGGCACTGTAAAAACCATCAACATCACTGTGAGAAAATAAACAATACAAACACAACCAGTTCCCCTGTGGAACATTTCGGGTGGACTTTCCCACGACCTGACCTACAAAAATCCTCCGTGTTCGTTCGCGCTTTGCATTCAATCTGTGTTAGTGCGCGTGTGTGTTTGTGTGTTTAGCTTTCGTTGGTATGTGCTGTTTGGTTCAAAATAAGTTTATCTTTTTTCATTGAAAGATTCAGAAACGTTGGTTGATACTTTGTAGAATGCATTCAACCAGAAAAGACACGAAACGCATTGAATCTATCTTCTGCGCGCATGCGTGTGTAGGGTATGTGTAAAAGAGCAATTGTGTTTTTCAGTCTTGTTTTGTGCCTGTTATTTCGTCCCCCAAAACTCATTTCTGTCTTTCTATGCCTATGCTGTGAGACATAATCGCCATTACGAGTTAGTCGTGTGACAGAGAGTTTTCTTGCACACTCGACTGCTGCTGTCTCACTTCGGCTACGCCGTCGTGAGACATCTACAGTCTCGTGTGCAAGAAAACTCTCTGTCACACGACTAACTCGTAATAGCGGGTACTATTCACGTTTTGTTTGGATTTCAGAATGTTTCTCTTCTGTTCTGTTGGCCGGAACCTCTTAAGGAGGAGACAGTTGCCGATTTTCTTGTCTCTGTTTTATTGTCGGTCTCAGGACATCCTTGTTTATTTATCCTTCTTTTGTCTGTCTGCGTGACTGTCTGTCTATCTCATCCCTCTCCATCATTCCGTCCTCTCTCTCTCTCTCTCTCTCTCTCTCTCTCTCTCTCTCTCTCTCTCTCTCAATAATTACCTGTTCTCTTTACTGCCCATCCCCACCCTCACTAGTATTATACAAAGCTTCATACCGTGCAGAACCGCAAAAGCTGACCTAACGACGAAGGAATAGTCTGACAGCACTGACCTTGCTTGAAGTTGGAAATCATAGAGGGATGGCAATGTCTGTTCGCCACACACTTAGCTTGATTGCTGCGTTTTCCCACGGGAACATACTTTAATAAACACTTGCTTTCAAGAGGGCACCGAGCCAGTGTTGAATTAACTTCTGTATTTCAATGACGTTTGTGGAACTGCGAAACTGTTTCCGTTTTTCTTTTCTTCTTTTTTCTTTTTTATTACTTTGTCGACATCATTTTCAACAGAAACATCATTATCATCAACTTGTATTCTTGTCCTACCTAAATTAGCAAGCATGTCCAATCCATCAGACAAACACACCATGTCTTGTCCATCATCATAATTATACAGACACAACAAGTGGCAAGAAAAGCACAGTAGCCTATACTGTGGAAGCACCACTGACAAGAAGCACGGCAAAAGGTCAGTGCCCGAGGCAGAGAGAGTCAGTGTCGTTGGAAACCTCTCGTGTTCTATTTCCACAAAGGCACACCTGCGAATTAATGACTCTTGACTGCGCTTCGGGCTTCGAGTCAGGAGCAACGATGCTGATGCTTGCATGCGCTGCAGAAGATAGGTGGTATGTATCCGGCAAAAGCGTCACACTCGCTAACAGATAAAAAAACCCAGTCATGCAGGGCATTCATAACTGTAGATTTGAATTTATTGATACAAATAATTGATCGGCACTGAACGACAGCAATTAAATTATCGTCGTGCAACCTCTCGTACATGATGCAACACCTAATACACCCATTCCACACATCCGTTCTAGCTTCCGTTCCCAGCCGTCCTAAGGACGGCTGCCACTACGATCAGACGCTGCGCAAACGGCCGTTTTTGGCATGACAACGCAGTGTGTGAGAGCGCTAGCGTTGCGTTACCATTGCGTTAAGTTCCATTAACGATCCATGAGTTCCGTTACCGATGTGGTAAGGTTCCATTACCGTTCATTTTGGAACGGGCGGGGAATGGCTACAATTTTGAACATGCAGCCCGAACTCACCCGTCCCAACCATTCCTACCGTTCAAAGGAGTTCCGTTAATGTCCATTGGCGTTCCATTAAGGTCCCCTCCCGATCCCTCCCATTCTCGTGCCGTTCCTTGGTCGCTACGGGAACGGGACCTAGAACGGATAGAAAGATGAGAGGAGGCATAGGGTTTGGGGTGACAATCTATACTCAGCTAATTTTCTTAAAAGTAACTCATGATTAATGACGTCGAATGCTTTTGCAAAATCGACGAATAGGACACCACAGAGTTCATTATTATTAATGTTGCTAAGCAAGTTTTCAAGAAGGTTTATTAATGCTGTGTGGCACGAATGATTTACTCTGAAGCCTGACTGATTTGAATGAATAAGGTCGTATTTCTTCAAATGTGCGGCCAAGTGTGTATATATGTGTTTTTCACAGAGAGAGAGAGAGAGAGAGAGAGAGAGAGAGAGAGAGAGAGAGAGAGAGAGAGAGAGAGAGAGAGAGAGAGAGACAGAGAGACACACACACACACACACACATATACACACACATGCCGCGCGCACGCGTGTATCCATCACCACATTGTCCTAAAGAAAGAGAGGAAAGGAAACAGGCAGACAGAATGAGAGAAAAAACTCCAAATCTTTTCTCGAACTAAAAGTTCAAGTCACAGCGACACCCACACAATGACAGCAGCAGTTTCAACACTGGGTATTGTTGCGGACTTTAGCGCACTGTCCACGATTTTTTAAAGCACGAAATGCATGCTGTTCTAAAGGAGTTTTGCCCTACTTTGATACGTGACGTGGTACCTAACTAACAGTTTTGAAAACATTCCTCTGCGTGACTTATCGCGATAGGGATGGTGAGGCCGGGGTACGTGACGCAATATCTAAACCTCCCTATTCATACACACTTCTGATAAAAAATGAGAAACAGTTTATTCATCATTGCAAAACAGTGTAGATGATCTCATAAATTGGACGGAGTATAACCACATGAGTCTTCAACCCCACAAGACCAAATACATGTTAACTACAACAAGACAAAAAAGACAAAGCAGCAAGAATAATCCTCATTCCATATTAATTGGCAACGACGCAATAGCGGAAGTAGGAGATCACAAAGTTTTTGGAGTAAATATCGATATTCATTTATCTTAGGTCGTTGTGTAAAACCATGTCGAGGAAAATATATTTGTTGAACAGAATAAAACACTTTCTTGATCCACACTCAAGGTTACTATTTGTTTACGCATCATATACAAACCATCACGGATTATTGTTCGACCATCTGAGACTCTGCCAGTGCAAATATTTTAAAACCATTGTATCGTCTACACAGACGAACACTGGAATTAATTCTGTTGAAACAATCCAGTTTCGTTTTTGACGATTATAAAAAACTTAAGATTTTGCCCTTAAAAGAAAGATTTAGATTAAATAAAGGCGTGCTCCTTCACAAAATCCTTTCCGGCCGTGCACCACGTGCTTTCATGACAAAATTTAAAGCCAAACCAAACCGGAAATTCAATGTTCCCATTCCACGCATAGATCTGCCGTGTGCTGACAAAACCGAGTAAGTCCATTTTTTTCAAAAATGATATTTTTTGTTCATCAAAAAGTAGAAATCAATGCGCATCTTTTGTGTTAATTTCTACTTTTTAGAGTGTTTAAATAAGCAGATATGAACAAGTCAGTCCACAACCAAAAACACATTTTTAAGTGTAAATATAAGATTAGAGTAGTCCCTCTCTGGGCGAGGGCTGGTTGAAAAGATGCTCGTTAGTATTGCTTACGCCACAACGCTCGCAAAACAAAATTTGATTTGATTTCTCCCTCCCCCCTCTCTGTCTCTGTCTCTCTCTCTCTCTGCCCCTCTCTCTCTCTGTGTCTGTCTGTCTGTCTGTCTGTCTGTCTCTCTGTGTCTCTCTCTGTCTCTCTCTGTCTCTGTCTCTGTCTCTCTCTCTCTCTCTCTCTCTCTCTCTCTCTCTCTCTCGCACTGAAGACCGTTCTTACAATAGAGAGCTTTTCTTCCAAGGTAAGTAAATGTTCATGACAGCAATACCACTTACGAAGGAATTAAGTGGGTTAGGTTTTTTTTCAACGAAAGAAGTAAGTAGTGTTGTTGATGGTCTGACGTCAGCAATGCGGTAAAGCCAATGCGTGACATGTGCAAAGGGGTTCACGACACAAACACGGGGCAACCGTGTGTCGCCATGTTTCTCATGTCAAATCACTTAAATAAGAAAAGGGAGGATAGAGGAGGAGCGGAGGGGGATGGCTAGATTGTCTTCTGGGTAGAGTAAACTGCAGACACACAGACGCTTTTAAACAGCTCGACTTTTGACGAAATAGTGTAAGAGAAGCCGACAGCCAATTTCACGAACGAGAAGACTTCAATTTCGTCTGAGAAGCAAACTTACCTAGGAGCAGTCGATCATGTCAGTTTAGGAAACATGAGAGTTTAATGGTCTCGACTAGTAACAGAGCGAATGAGAGCCAGGGGAGGGCCCAAAAAAAGAGGGAAGACAGACGTGTGAAATGAAGGGAACGAAAAGTAGGAGTGAGAGAGGTTACTGTAAGAAAAGACCGATTACAACAAAGATGGACATGTGTGTGTGTGTGTGTGTGTGTGTGTGTGTGTGTGTGTGTGTGTGTGTGTGTGTGTTCGTGCGCGTGATCAGCAGTTATCGGCCGGAGTAAGTACACAGGTATACTGACTCACTCAATTAATGACAGACATGGCCGAAACATGAAGAATTAACACAGCGAATCGTTTAAGCAAGATATGATAAGTTTATGCAAGGTAAGACAAGTTCATGCAAGATAAGAGAGACAAGATTGAGAGAGACAAGTTGGAAGTAAGACTCTCGTCCTCTTCAGTCTAGTTGAAAAATCAATATTGAGTACGTCGACGCGTAAAAGTTTACAAAACAGAACTGCCTCCGGTTGGTCAATACCTACTTATTTCCCCACCCCCACCTACACACACAGATGATTAAGTCTTAAGAAAATGTAGAGTACGAGCCATAAATTGGGAGTAACATTTCATATTGTGACCTTAAGTCGAATCATGTTAACTGGTAGACAGTTGTGCCCGTATCTCAGGCGTTTGTGTAGCTGTTGGTTAGACGTTGGTCCGTCTTGAACCTTCCAGATTCCCTGTTATTGCTGATTCAACTCATATATACGCTGATGGTGTTTTTTTTTGTATGTAAGGTCTTTCAGAAAAACCAAGAGATAAAAATCTGAAGAACTTAAATCGGGTTAGTGTGGCTACCACTCAGTGCCAAATCACAATTTGAATGTTTTTTTCCAAGAGTATAAACGTGAGACCATTTAACATAAACATTTGAAACTTTGTAAACTTATCATTCCAACTCTCAAGCCAATGTACATCGAATATGAAGTAATTCGCTGATCGAATTTAGTAGTGGGTGTCATTTTTTTTTTTTTTTTTTTTGGGGGGGGGGGGGTTCACCCTGTAGTATCTTTAGGTTGGTCATTGTTCACCCTTCGAAAGTTGACAGTAGAAATATTGAATTAAATGGATCGGCCCGTTATTTTTAATTGACTTGTTCTATTTGACTTGGAAAAAGAACATAAGTATAAGCTGGGAGTCTTCACGCTCATTACTTCAGGAGCACTTATCAAGAAGAAGCCACTGAGTGTTCAAAGACAGGGTAGTAACACGCAAAGATAAATACCCGATACGCGACATTACAGACAACAGAAAAGAAAAACATTTGGCAGAGACGAGCAAAAAACACAAATGCCGGTGGACAAAAACAAGAAACGCTCTTGCCGGAAAAGTGCGGAGCTCTGTCGTGTTGCCATTGTGATGTGCAGCGCTAACACCGCGGCTACAACTCGGACGGTCGTTGATCATGAGAATACCGGCATCAGAACACCAGAAGACCTCCATTGCTAGTGCCACGCTTGTCTCAAGAAAAAAAGACGACAAGAATAAAGGGCCTGGACCTTATGGCTTTCAGCTCAAATGTCACTCTTTGCCTCAGGAGTGGGACAAAGGCTGGAAGGCGGGCTATTTGCGTCCTGCTTTCATTTCGCACGTCGCAGGGAATCTACAGGACTGATGTCTGTTGTCAGGCTGTGTAGGAATGTTTTGATTAAGTATCTCAGTTTCACAAAGACAGGGTAGAAGGAGACAAAGAGGGAGCTATAAGGGGGGGGGGGGAGAGAGAGAGAGAGAGAGAGAGAGAGAGAGAGAGAGAGAGAGAGAGAGAAGAGAGGGAGAGAGAAAGAGAGAGAGAGAGAGAGAGAGAAAGAGAGAGAGAGAGAGAGAGAGAGAGAGAGAGAGAGAGAGAGAGAGAGAGAGAGAGAGTGTCAAACGAACAAGAAAACATGGGAATTTCATCCTTAATCTATAAGATTTTCAAAGATTTTCTGCAAGGGGTTCAGTAGTTTTCAACGTATTCTTGTTTTAAAATACGAAATAAACCGACTTAGGAGACTTGAAGTGACTGAGGTGGAAAGCAGAATAACTAAACCGGTGTATTATCATTTGTGAAGAAGAGATCCATGGAAGATCACTAACAAAAGCCAAGACAGTCGAACAAACTTAAAGATGACTCCCTTTCCCTGCAATCAACCGTGTACTTATCACCACAGCCCTGTCCATGCGGGCTTTTACACGGGATAAGAGCATCTATCCAGGATTATAGGATACATAAACCAAAACCAAGATCCTGTCTTGTTCTGGTGCAGAGGAAGACTTTTCTTGTTGAATCAATTTTGTTTCACTTACGAATGTATTTAGCAAACAAATATCACACTACACAACAAGCAGCCAGGGTGTTGATTTTTGAGTGTGTGTCTTTGTGGAAGGATGTTATCATCCCACGTTGAAGCCACGTTGTGGCGGTGTACGTGATCGATTACACGAGAAGGAAGCTACCTTTAACAGAACATGCGACCATGCCCCCCCCCCCTCCGATTTAACTAAAAATAGACCACAATAAAAAATAAAAACCATATATATCGAACCGATTCAAGAAAATACCTTTCATCCATTAAAATCCGTACCTAAATGGAAGAAGAGGGAAGGCAAAAGGGAAAGAGAAAATATCTCCTGACTCAGGACATCTCTAAAAGCGGGGCGCCACGAAGCAAGGCGAGTGAATTAGTCCTAAGTGAAGGATCTGCCTTCATTTCTAAGAATGCCAGAGAGATACCCTACAGTCTGCACAAGCTAAGTCTCTAGATCCACGGAGGTTTTGGGAAGACGGATGAGGGTAGGCTGAAACCCAAGTTTGCAGATGACAGGCAAAGTCTTCCTGATAAATCCCAGCGGACGTTTTCACAATCTGGCTTATATCATTCGGTCTCCGCTGAGCGCCTCCGGGCAAGGGATTCTTCCTTTGCTGTTTTGATGTGTTAAGGAGTTGTCCGTGTGTGTGTGTGTGTGTGTGTGTGTACGTACGTACGTACGTGCGTGTGTGTGTGTGCGTGTGTGTGTGTGTGTGTGTGTGTGTGTGTGTGTGTGTGTGTGTGTGTGTGTGATAATCTTACCTAAAGAAAACTAACGTGTGACCTAAAGTTTCTCTTTCTTTACTTTTCGTTTCTTTTCATTTTGAAGGAATGGAAAGGATAACAAATAGGGCCATTCTTCGGAGACTTTCTCATACTTTGAATGAAAGAAAACACGATGAAAACCTGTCATTGTTTTGTTTAATAAAAGTAAAATGTTGATTATAAAATAATGATATGCAAGGGACGATAATTAAGTGGACGAAAGATAAACAATATTATTATGAGGTGGATTTGAAGAAAATAATGACAATCGCGTAAATACAACGATGAACATGAACATTTCCAATCATCTCTTTTTACTCTTCTGTCATTTTACCAGTTAGTTAAAAAAAGGGCACTTTCTTCAAAATAAACGGGCATTTTAAATTCTCGAAATTGTTACAAATAAGCTACGATTAAAGGGATATTGCAAAGGAGGGACTTACAGCTATCTGAAACGATTTCTGTCGGTCTTTAAGTGAAAACGTGTCAGGTTTAAGCTGGTATAATTTCTTCGGACTTGTTTCTTAAAACCGGAAGAAATGACGATTTAAAATTGTCACTCGTCCAAGAACGTTATCTCTAATCGCGGAGTTCTTTCTATCTTCGAGAGAAGGACGTGAAATTCAAAAACAAAATAACTATGTGAAGTTTCCTGCACGACATCGTAATCATCTGACATTTATCCTGCTCAGAGAGAAGGTATTGGAGGTTTGAGGAACCGAACAACTTCTGTTGGCGTGCAGTTGAACTTTGGTTTCAGAACTATCAACATCTGTACATATAATCGAGATGAAACCTATTTAGAGTTCTCTTCGTGTTGGATTCTCTCCGTGGTCAACATTTAAAAGAAGAACACACAGGTATGAGATCATTTGCCTCAGTAATCTTCTTTAGCGTCCGTCTGTGAGCCTTATTTTGTGAATAAGAGATCCAAGGGAGATCACTAACCAGTAAGGTCTGCTGTCAAGTGAGCAATCATTTGGCACTATTTTAATTTTGGCTCGAGTGGCTCCAAGTTTGACACAACCAAATTCAAAACAAGAATATCGCATATTTGTGTTGAACAAATAGAGTTGAACAATATCCCATGACCCTCCTTCTTTGTCTCTGTTATTCTTGTGAGTAAATCTAGCGCGATATTGCCTAGTAGGCAATAACTTTGCCCTTTGACCTGAGCAAAACAACCAGCGCAGTGGCAGTAACAAGAAAAACTTGGGACAACTTGAATGAAACGATGACGTATGGCCCAGTTTCTAATGGGAGCGAGGCAAATTTGACCCCTTGATTGCGATCATGAACCCCCTCTGTTCACAATCTGGCGGCGATGGAAAGTCGTACCGAATCATAGTATCAACCTACAAACTGCGACTTCATCTGTCTTCCGGTCGTCAAAAATACGCATGCAAGCATTTATTTAAAGTCTTATGGTTCGTTTTGACATACGTTAAACGGATAAAATTAAACACAGACAGTTAATTCCTTTACCAAACACCAAATGCATCATAACCCCCTGTTGTTGTTTTTACAGAGTTTTCTTCCACACGATAGATTCGCTTGATTTGTCTCACGAAGCCGTCATCAGCATCAACACAGCAATTCAGAAGCAAACTCTGTACCTGCGCGACTGAGACTGAGACTTAGACTGAACTTTATTTTACAAGGAATAAGATTTAAGCCTGGGCCTTTTCTTACAATCTGTCCTTGGGACGACAAACACACAGAACAAACAAGTCGCGTGAAGCGATATAAAAACATTTAGTCAATCTGTACATTTTTGACAAATGAGTGAAAAGATAAAACAAGGACAGTTTTATCCACAGGCACTCGTCACGAGGTGGGCGGGGCCTATGTCTTACTTGGATGTCACTTGTGATGGACGGTCGTCTTTCCTTATGGTTTATACAAGGTATGATACTGAGTCTCTCGACCTCGTCGGCAAACTTCGCATTCCTGCCATACACAGCTTAGCAAAGCAAAACAACGGCTATGATAAAATCAAGTATACATTAAACTATCAGGCAGCTACAGATTTATACCAATTAGACGTTGCTACGGCTGTTATTTTGCAAAACGGCACGGATTTTGGCACACAAAAACCCACGTTGTTCTAGACCGAACGGAAGTTACGTATGACTTACTTCCCCTTATAATCAAAACAAGACAACAAGCTGTGCCTTCATTGGCTGAAGGAAAAATATTGCGCGAAATCTGACGTGTAGATCTGTTGTAGATTTGAGAAAACATAAGAAGGTTGGTTACGTGTACATGTACTAACGTTGCAATCTTGAATGAAATGTAGTAAGATTGTTTTTGTTGCTCAAGACTGGTATTTTTATGGAGCTTTTCTCAATGTCTGTCCAAAATTGCGCACCATAACAGAGAGGGAGGGAGATAGAGAGGAAAGAGAGAAATTTTGTTTCCCATCCACATCAGTTACGGGTTGGTTGTTGATGTAGAACGATAGCAAAGGAGTCAGGTCAGATAATGCACACAGCACGAGACGCTTGCAGAGAAGGATATACAATCAGGGTTCTTGCATGCTTACAATAATATTTTTCTTGCTATTTTTCATCAATGAACATAATGCCACAGCAAAACATATTTAACCCAATTGTACTTTGTGGTTTATGTTGAGAGTGAAGTTAGGATTTATCTTTTCAAGAAGTGGACTCTGCAGTCGTTCAGGCTATCCAAATAATCTAATTTGCAGGCTTAGGTTCCCAGGTTTTTTTTATGTGTTTTTTTTTTTTACCTCAATTGCATACAAGGCTGCTTCAACCCATCTTTTTTGCCTCTTTCGTCTTTTTTTTTTCTCTCTTTTTTTGGGGGGAGGGGGCGGTGAGCATATCCTTCTTCATTGGTTTTTTGTGTGTGTTTTTTTCAATGCAATTTTAATTTTGTTTTCTTTTACATTACAGGTTACATTTCCATTAAATTACTTTTTAATTCAACAACAAGGTTCCCAGTTAGCTAGCACACAAAGAGCACCAAGTGCAGTGACATCTGTGTACAGTACAGAGTAGAGCAACCGAGCTTGACCCATCTGTGCAATTATAAGTTGATCAAAATGCTAATCGAATTGATTGAAAATTAAGCAGATAATACCCTCCTGCTGCATGTTTTATGCACACATTTTTTTCAACAAAGTAACTAATTGTTTACAGGTTCTAGTGTTCATCACAAGACATATTCTTATTTATATTTTTATTTTCAGAAGCCATATACTCGGGATCATTCCACATCTCATACCTGCATGTGCATACTTCCAAACCATTGAAGAAGTCACACATGAGTAATTATATCATGATCCTTCATATATATTTATTTCAAATTAAATCTTTCATTAAACACCTCCATATGTTACTAATTCATACCAATGTACAACAATACAATTTAGCAACAACAATATAGAGAAAGACACACTTAACTAATACTCTGCATTCAAAATTATTACAACACTTCTTTCGACACACACACAAACACACATACTTTTTGGAATCCTACTGCTAAAGTAGAACGAACACATTTAACAGCAACATGCAAGCATTCATTCTTGTATTCAAGAAACATGCAAGTATGCACTCTTCTTTCGTCTTTCAATAGACATTTTCCGAAAAAGACTGTGTTTGAGTGTTTATCGAGTAGTTTTATTTCTGGATGGTGAGCCGAGATAAAAAAAATAAAAAACACACACACACATGTTGATCGTATAATAGTGAACAATAATCATAAAGTGCATATTTTGTCAAAGTGTTGGTGTCGGAAATATGCACGAGGGAGCCCACATTCATTGCCAGCATGATAGTTTGACTGTTGATTGAAAAAGTTAACACATGATGGTAGTACTCATGAGCTTGGATGTGCAAGTTTTGGAAAGAACAGTGCGTCATATTTATTTGCAGAAAATGTGTATCGGGACTGTGAGACTTTTCATCACTTGCCTGAACATTATTATTCCTTGGCATAATTGAGGTTCATAAGGGTCGGCGGTCAATAAAACCCTGAGAAGATTTGTTTCCAAACATCGTCAACTGTAGTGTTGCTCCTAGGCCTAAGTTTTTTTTTCTCTCACTGGTCCACACTTTTTTTTCTTCTGATTTGAAGCACTGTTGTGACCACTGGCTGTCAGCCTGCTGTCCGGTACATTTTGACATGTTGGAGGCCCTCTGATTGAAAAAATATTGTGATAAATCTTGAAGAAGTTGGCCGCTGAGGTAAATCCACTTCCTCTCCACTGTATAGTTCTTGTCCATCAGACTGTTACTGAAACAAACAGTTCAGAATATCATTAGTGCGTAAAGTCCTTAAGCCAAAACACTGCAGCTTTTTTCTTTCACCTCTCCATCTACTTATTTGTTTTGCGTTTGTACGTAGTACACTCACTCTTATCACACAGAGTTTCTCAATTAAAAAAAGAAACAAAACTAAAAACAGAGGAAACAAGCAAACAAACACCACCCCAACCAAGAAGAAGAACAACCTAGCTGAAGACAAGCTGTTTTGCATAACGCAAACATGTGCATAACTCAAAATGGTAATTAGACAGGTAATTAATCATTTCTAAAAGTCAATTCCTAGAAGTGTGTAAAATAGTCAAAGCTCTAACTAAAAAATTTAAATAAAAATGTATCACTAGAAAACACACGTACCTAAAGTGTGGATGGTTACCTAAGAGGCGGCACTGGGTGTAGTGCCTTTCTAGTGCACTTGCACTACAACAGCACTGGGTGCAGTACTCGCTCCGGCATCGAAGAATTTTGCACTAAAAAATGCACAAAATTTGACCTATTTCGTCGCCTATAGAGGACGGAAAGAATGTCATTTTGAACATTGTTATGACATTCTTTCCGTCAAAAAAGTCAATTTAACGGTGTTAAATGAAGCGACCATCCACACAATTAGGTTGCCATCCAGAGTTTAGGTTTATGGTGATTTAGGCAACCAAACCTGTGGAAACGGGGGTACACACACACACACACACACACACACACACACACACACACACACACACACACACACACACACACACACACACACACACACACACAGATGCTCTTGTATTTTCTGATAACATGTCCTAATTAAACCATTGAAGAATAGGTGTCTGAACTTACTCAGAGATGAAGAGTTGACCTTCTGTTGTTATTCCTCAAGAGATTAGTACTGCTCATGCATGTCGCCTCGGGTTTTCCGTGTTTGGCCTGCATGCAGTTCCCCAAGCATCCGCTGTGTAAACGGATGTCTCTTGCTTCTTGTAAAGTTCTTCTGCAATTTGCTGTTCCAGCACTATCAGTCATCAATGTAGAATACTCCACCTGCAAAAGTGCCAATACCCCTAATAGGGGAAGGGCTCCTAATATGGACCACCTCCTGTTCTGACAAACCTAACGGCGCTAGAGCGCCCAAAACAATGTCATTGGCTGTATTCACCCTCTCTGGATAACTTGCACATGTCAAAACAATTGCAGAAACACAAACCTCAAAACCGTTAGGCTTTTTCTCTTTTTTTTTCACTTTTGGCAGGGTTCACTCTAAATTTGCCGCCTAAAACGGACTCGTTTCTGTCCACAGTCAAAGCTTTTATCACACAAAAATAGCTACATATATGACAGTTAAGTCCGTATTTGTAACATTTTAGCAGTGTTGACCCCGAGTTTCTACTGCAAACAAAAAATAATTGCAAATTCTCAAAGTATGTGGGAGTCCCCTAATATGGACCACCTTCAACAAATCGAAGAAAATAAAAGCTAAATGCTATTTTTATTAATTCATTCAGAAGCTTGCTGGAAATAACCTATAACTAGCCTTCGAGATTTAAAAAAAATAAATAAAAATAGTCTTCTTTTCGTGGAAGTTTGTAATTTCACTTATTTTTACTCTGTTTTTGATAAGCTTCTTTAGTTTCCTGGTGTGCTTCAAATAATGCTCTCATCAACCCGAAACAGATAAATCTAAAGCATATTTTGATTAGTCTGACTTGCAAACTAAGTTGTATCATGTTATTTTGAAGTATAGGGGGCTTTTTACAGTGATTCGAGAAGTCCGCTTCAGTGGTCCATATTAGGCGCCCAGGCTCCTAATATGGACCCTTTGTGTTTTTTTCTGTATTTAATTTTTGCTGAATATCTATCAAAGCTATTTCACTCTAATTAGGCCTAACGGTTAACCTAAGAGAGAAGGACTACCTAACACAAAATGAAACTTCTTTGCAAGAAAACAAGCTAGTTATCAGCGTGAAACAAAAAGTGGTCCATATTAGGAGCCCTTCCCCTATGTGTCAAATAACTTCTGATTCATAATGTAGATCTACACCCGATAGCCGAAATTGTGTGACTGGACAACTGATGTGTAAACCTGATGAAATATAATCTGTATTTGGTATCACTCGGGAATTGCTGCTTCCATATTCAGCTATGAATCTTCAAATTACAATTTGAAACTGATTTACCCCTCCAAAAATCACATCAATCTGAGAGAGGAAACATAAAATCCCCTAACTTGTTATTTGCTTCTGGTCGTTAGATCTAAATGCAATTACAGTATTACAACTGAACTAGGTGCACAGACTGAGTTTGAGATCTACTTGAACGAGTGAGCTGCCATACCCACGCTACCCAATAATCTCTCTCTCTCTCTCTCTCTCTCTCTCTCTCTCTCTCTCTCTCTCTCTCTCTCTCTCTCTCTCTCTCTCTCTTTCGGAACACACTTCGGAGATGAAAACAAAATGGCAGCCCCCATGAAATCCGAAAGGTCAAGCAAAAAAGTCGTGAATTATGTGGAGACAGGGTCAATGGATATGATGACGTCACTCGAGACTGCTGAGGGTGACGTCATTTTCATTCACCATATCCAGACGAGATACCATGCGCTTCCATTGATAAAACCACAGGCACTCGTCACGAGCGGGTCGGGATCAAAGTGGGCGGGGCCTGTGCGCTCTCAAGACTACTACTATTACAAGGTAAAACTCTCTGTGTTCCGGTCTGAAACCAGTTTAAAACACCACTAGGCGGAAACCCCAAAACAATGACGGCCGCCTTTTTCGAAATAACATTTTCAGAGATTGTACACAAAACCAACGCCCGAACGGAAAGACAGAATGTGTCTTTCGCTAGATTGCAAGTCGGGCTTTTCACTTTTTCGATGAAGACAACCGCTGAGAGTAAAGAAACGACGCTGTTCGACTTCAAAATCTCCAGTCGCAGACGACCTCCGCTTTCGCAGTACAGTCTATTCACGACTTTTTTGCTTGACCTTTCGGATTTCATGGGGGCTGCCATTTTGTTTTCATCTCCAAGGTGTGTTCCGGTTTGTGACGTAAGCTTATGTATCTGAAACCGGTTTAAAACACCACTAGGCGGAAACCTCAAAATGATGACGGCCGCCTTTTTCGAAATAACATTTTCAGAGATTGTACACAAAAACAACGCACGAACGAAAAGTTAGAATGTGGCTTTCGCTAGATTGCAAGTCACGCTTTTCACTTTTCCGATGAAGACAGCCGCTGAGAGTGAGGAAACGCTGTTCGACTTCGAAATCTCCAGTCGCAGACGACCTTCGCTTTCGCAGTACAGTCTATAGGCAGGTGCAATGTTACTCATTTTGATCAGCTCGTGTACGTATATTTTTTGCATTCAGATCAATTAGAATGATTGGAATCAAAGCAGGAATAACTTAGGCATGCAAATGCATTTATTTGGCGAAATCAGTACAGCAGTAAGCTAGATTCTTTCCCTTCAGTTTGTTTGCGTGACTGAATTTTGTCTTCAAGAATGTACCACTTGCTTGATTTTGATTGTTTGTTCAGCTCATTGGCACGAAATGCATCTTGCAAAATATCAATTTGTTGAATGAAAACGGAATAAGTGAAGTTCAAACATGTATCTGCTTGCAAAAACAATCGCAAGGATAGATCTATCTGCTTCATTGACAGACAGATATTCATTGAATTTCAAAAGCATGACTCGGTTTGCAGGCTCTCCGATTAGATCTATCTAGTGTTTGTGTTTTTAGATTTATTGGCCATGTGGGCTGTTTACGATCATAACACTGTGTTGGTTTGTGCTGGTGCAATCTGCAGATCAAAGGGGATTGACCACATGGTGATGCAGTGATCAATGCAACTTGTGTTCACCACTCAACATTGCCTTCTACCAATCTCAATGGCAAAACGAAAGGTACAGTAACATGCTTGTGATTTCACATTATGTAATGTCTGTGGCGATCAACATAGTTTTTGGCTCACGTAAGTGTAGCCTATGCGATCGTAACTTTGTCTGTCTGTGCGTGCGTGCGTGCGTGCGTATGTGCGTGCGTGCGTGTGTATGTCTGTGGTAGAAACTTTAACATTTCGTCATTTGAAGACGTCACATTATGGCGTAAGAGGGTTAGACGTCACGCGAAGGAATTACTGAAAGTCTCGGTCATTGTTTTTTGAGCGGGCCGAGACTAGTTGGCAGTCGTGTCGTAGATTGTTGACACTCTCTCTCTCTCTCTCTCTCTCTCTCTCTCTCTCTCTCTCTCTCTCTCTCTCTCTCTCTCTCTCTCTCTCTTTCTTTCAACTTCAGGCCCTTCAAGCGTTATTATTCTGGTTTGTTTCGTTTTGGTTTCATTTTTCATTGCTCATTTTTCTTTTTGATTTATCTCCCTTTCCCCCTTCTTTTGCGCTTGGAGGACATCATCTTCTCTGATAAGTCGTTTTGATATTTGTATTGTTGTTTTCATTTTTTTTTTAACCTGTTGAAGACCATTAGGTCGAAGCGTTGTTCATTGTCATTTGTTTGTATATTTCGTTGCGAGTCCAGAATATTCGGTATTACTCTTAGTCGTGTCCCTGTAAGTAGGCTACATGCAGACAGACAGATCTAGATCTAGTGTCTCGCTTTCTTGCACAGTGTCACCTATGCTTACTGTGTGTGTGTGTGTGTGTGTGTGTGTATGTGTGACGGAGTGATTGAGTTTGTGTTACTGTTTGTCTATTTCTTACGTGAGCCTTGAAGTTGAAGGCTTCGCCTCTTGTTAACTCTAGTCTAACTGACCATGCTTATTAGTATTCAATTACATACGATATATTCTCCGCCCCAGCTCCACCCTCACCCCATAGCACTGTCAATCAGCCTCTACACTACAGTCCAACAACTACACCTCTAAAAGCCCCCCCCCCCCCCCTCCGTGCAACATATGTTGCCGTATGCACATGTGTGTGGTCATAGGGAGTGCTCTAATACTAATAGTTCCAGAACATACCCGACCACACTCATACACAGGGTACTGACAAAGGAACTTTTTTTTCAGTCTCCATCAGGGCTGTCACCTAATATATGCAGACAGGTGTAACGGACGTTTTAGCAGCCACTGTACCACACATGTCATAAGGTAAATATAGGTATATTAGTATATTTACAAACTGTTCACTCTGTTGTTGTTTTTTGCAGCATTTATTCAGAAACTCTGTAAATTGTGGCAATTACATATGAAGACGTTCAACTTATTATTGAAGAAATAGAATCAAAATTGGTTTATTCTGTATTTGAATTTTGATCATGTGATCAGAGAAACAGTTTCTTGAACAGCTAAGCTACAAGTACAAGGTCAACAACATAAACAGGTGACTGGAGACTCAGGCATTGATTTTTTTTAAAAATAATTATGCACAGCAATGTTTACTGTACTGGGGGGCCCAGTATTGGGGGGATTTAAAGTGTTCTTTCGGCTTCCAGAGAGGTGCTACGCCTGTTAAGATGGAAATGAAATAGAATAGTTGATGGTAAGGGTTAGGCCAAAAAAAAAAAATTGTCTGTTTCTGGTCACCCGACCGACCCTAAATTTCGGCGCCGACCCTAAACTTTTTTTTTCCAAACTCAAAATTTTTTTGATTTGTTTTGGTGGTAAAGGACAGGGTGAGAAAATGAACAACAAAAACGTGTGAAAACGAAAGTCCGCTGACGATTTGTAAATGTGTTGAGTGTCTTGTCTCTATGTATAGTGAATCCAGTCTCTTTGCGCGATTTTTAAAGTTAGTTTTATTGGTCTACATTTGGGGTAAAAAAAAAAAAAATAATAAAATAAAATAAAAATCCCGACCTACCGACCCTATTTTTTTTAGCCATGTTACCAGAAACAGACAATTTTTTTTTTTTGGCCTTATCACAAAACAGCAAGGATAATGTTGCATGCCTGTATTTTCAGTTTGAGGTTTTTTTTAAAATTAAATACTAGTTTTCTGATTAGCTATAATTCACGTGAAAATATAAGATGCTACCTTTTTTTTATAATTTTTTTTATAAGATTAGCTCATTGAGTATGACAGGAACATAATTGAGGAATGCTTATAATTTCTTGGCCAGTTAAAAAAAAATTAAACCCTTGAAATGAAGTTTACGCAGGTTAGATATGAGGATATTAATTGTGATAATGCATTTACCAGTAATTACAACGAGAGATTTACTTAAAAAAACTGAAGTCATTCATAAACAATAATTATGAGTACAATTACAGAGTAAGGGGAAACATGGCCTTTGGTCTGGAACAGCAGCTGTAATGGTCTACTTGTCAAACCTGTCTGAATGTGCTTTTTTTATTTTTGTATACCTAGTGTGAACGACGTTTAGGTATTTGCAGACTAATTATTGTATTGCTGTTGTTTGTTTGTGAGTTATGTTATGGTGTGACCTAAATTGTTCGGAATTTGTTGTGTAACAGTATGTTCTAATTTGTAATTTGTTTCTCCATGACCCCAGAGGAACAGACTTCATATTAAAACCTTGAGACCCTGAAAATACTTGCATACTAAATGTTTGGTGTTTTTGTTTGTTTTGTATTGGGGATAGGCAAGCTCTTGAATTGTGCAAGCCTTAAGAAACTTTCCAGCCTGATATACTAGAAAAAAGCGTGATCCTAACAATAACATGTTAATAAGATGAATACTTGATTAAATATGTGCAGGAGCTACTTCGGCAGACCCATATGGCTAGTATCACAATGCAGGGAAGGTGAGTTCATTGATTTATGTTTTTTCAACCTTTTCTGTGTTTGATGTCAGCCGTGATTACCCAATGAGAACTTCAAAACATGTTGCTGACTTGCGAAAACCCAACCATGAAATCTGATGTAGTTGTGTAGCCCCTCTAGAGAATAGAACATCTAATTTCGTGATAGCATAGCAATTTTGTGTACCTGACTAAATCTCTGCACATCACAGTGAAGTCTTACTTTATGATCAGATGATTCAAAACCCCCTCCCCCGACTAAACAACGAAGAGCAGGCACTACACACTCACATAACTACCAACTCCACAATGTCATTACAGAATTAAGCAATCAGGAGAATGAAAGGATTCACCAGTGCTCCGCCACTCGGTTGGATAGCCATCACTAGGCACAACAAAATCCATTATTGAGGGTTTCTTGGACGTTTCTGAAGCTAGGGCTTGGAAGCTTCACATACAAATATTCCTAAGAAAAATCCTTGTCCTTGAGTAAGATTCCCAGTGAATGGGGACAAAAACGACAAAAAATGAATAATATATTTTGTTTTAAATCAAAAAATTGTTACATTTTTTGTCTTACTCAATGTGAAAGTCTGACCAAATCTGCGACATTGAGGCAAACAAGTTGGGGTGGTCCTTTAACTAAAAACTCTGAAACCAGCAGCTACTTTAAGTAATTGTATTTGTGTTGTCATTATGTACTGCTTGCACTAAATGCATTTTCTTTATCTCCTCAGAATCGAGTCACCCAGAGAAAGACCATTGACATGCAGGGCGCATAGTAAAACATATATAATTATGGCGTGCAAGTCGGTCGACAGGTGCCAGCCATTATCATCATAACAATAGATGCAGATCATAGTTTCTTATGTTTTATGTTGGGTGCGACTTTCGTGCATGTGCACAAGTCCCTAGATCTGCTTTAATTTTAATGTAGAATTTCATGATCAGATAATTTGAAACATTTTGTTTAATTAAATTGTAAATACGTCCAAGTCAATTTGCAGCATTTTTTCTTTATTGTTCTTCTATATACCCTTAAAACTAACACATAGTAAAAACAAATTGTAACAAGAAGTGTTTGTTCAAGGGAGATCATCTGAAGCTTTTTTTTAAATCTGTAAAATTGCACAGTGACATCCTCCAAAAATAAAATGTCTTAAGAATAAAGGTATCTACACGGGTTGTCTACCTATTTCTTGATGGCATTGCTTTTAAGTATAACTTTTTTTCTCAGAATATTTTTTTTAATAAGTTTTATTCAAGGGAGGCAATAAAAAATGTTTACAAAAATGTGTCCAATTGTGTGCTTAAAAATATTAACATTTCTTGTAGCCCCAAGAAGTGTGTTTTGTCTTGTAACTATTGTGATTTGAGAGCTTTAGTACTGAATGCTTTGCATCCTGGTGTGAATAGCATTGTAAAGCTTGCCTCTTGCTAATTTAGAGCAGTAGAATAGAAAGCAGCCTACTCCACAATCTTCTTTCATATTCTGTGCATACTCCTTGACAAGAGAACCACGAGATTTGTTTTTATTCCGATGTTGCCTTTTCTGTTCCATTAAATACTTAAATCCTACGTGCAACACAAACCTTTTTTTTGTGTTTGTTTGTTTGTTTATTTTTATATTTTGTATGTATAGACCGTATTAGAGACCAGTCTTTCACCGCCGTATAATTGATCTGGAAATCTCCGCTAACCAGTTCAATAACATAATGTGTACAAGGCTAAAGCATTTCTGCTACTCCACTCAAAATATGTCTAACTACGCACTCGTACTCTCTCCCTAACATAATACTTGTTCATGCAAAATTGTTTGCGGATTAGTACAATTTGCGTGAAATATTGAATTGCGATTTTTTTGTTTGTTGTTGTTGAAAATTACGTAATCTTCAAAACAGATGAGTGTTTACTGAAGCGATAAACTATTTATACAAGTTAATAAGAATGGTTTGTAAGATCAAATTATACAAACCAGCAATACAACTGCTGTCGATAGATTACCCCCCTTGACTTCTCTGTCTGTTGGGTCAAACTACGCCAGACATTTCTCTTCTAGTGGCTCCACAGCATGAGATACAGGCTCTGAGGCAGAAACTGTTTCGTTCTGAACTTGAATACATCGGTTCCTCTCAGTTACATATGGTCTTTTAATTCCTTCTGTCGTTTCAATGCAACAGGTAATCAAGCCTTTGAGTGTTGCATACTGTATCAAGTTCTGGTGTATTAGCGATCGAGAAGTTTACGAGGTAGTTGCAGAATCGATGTTTGTACCTTTCTGGTCAGTTATCAGGAGATAAAAAAAACAAGTCGCGTAAGGCGAAATTACTACATTTAGTCAAGCTGTGGAACTCACAGAATGAAACTGAACGTAGTCCGCCGCTAGTGCAAAAGGCAGTGAAAGGGACGAGCCTGTTTGGCGCGGTAGCGGTTGCGCTGTGCTTCATAGCACGCTTTACTCTACCTCTCTTCCTTTTAACTTTCTGAGCGTGTTTTTAATCCAAACATATCATATCTATATGTTTTTGGAATCAGGAACCGACAAGGAATAAGATGAAATAGTTTTTAAAACGATTTCGGAAATTTAATTTTGATCATAATTTTTATATTTTTAATTTTCAGAGCTTGTTTTTAATCCAAATATAACATATATATATGTTTTTGGAATCAGAAAATGACGAAGAATAAGATGAAATTGTTTTTGGATCGTTTAATAAGAAAATAATTTTAATTACAAATTTCCGATTTTTAATGACCAAACTCACTCATTAGTTTTTAAGCCACCAAGCTGAAATACAATACCAAACCCCGGCCTTCGTCGAAGATTGCTTTGCCAAAATTTCAATCAATTTAATGGAAAAATGAGGGTGTGACAGTGCCGCCTCAACTTTTACAAAAAGCCGGATATGACGTCATCAAAGGTATTTATCGAAAAAATGAAAAAAAGTCCGGGGATATCATACCCAGGAACTCTCATGTCAAATTTCATAAAGATCGGCCCAGTAGTTTAGTCTGAATCGCTCTACACACACACACAGACAGACACACACACACACACACACACACACACACACACACACACACACACACACACACACCACGACCCTCGTCTCGATTCCCCCCTCTATGTTAAAACATTTAGTCAAAACTTGACTAAATGTAATGACATGTATGCAACATAACAGGCTAAAAGGCTAAGAAACGTGATGTCTCATCTGTCTCGGTTGCTAGTCTTCATCGTTCATAGCATATAGCAATACCATTTGTTGTGTAGAATCAATATGTTATTTTTTCTGAAATAAAATATTCATGAAGAGGGTTCGATTCTGATCGGGTGAATATATGTGTCGAAAGCTGAATAAAGCAATGCGTTTGTCTTTGACTGGTGAAGTAGAGCTGAAGCTTTCTGTGCTGGATGTAAGCTTAGTTGGTTTTATCACACACACACACACACACACACACACACACACACACACACACACACACACACACACACAACCCTGATGTCTGTCAAAAATGTTGCATGTTCCTGCTTCACAAATTCCTGCACAAAAGCACACGGATGTACATGTACCTACCTACATACCCGTGCAAACAATCTACCACTGCAACACCACAGCCCCACACATTTATCCAAAAGTTGTCTGAATATTTAATACTGGCAATCTTGGTATTGAACGGGGAACTCTAATTTCATGGCGTATGTGGTCTAGGTCTCATTTTATACATGCTAAACCACCCTTACAAAATAAAAAGCCACACATCGTGTAAGCTAATCAACTAAACAAAAACCAGACACGCGAACAAACAAAAAACGAATACTTTGATTTTCAACAAACTTAATAACAGATTTAGGTAAATAATTATGCCATGCAAGGAACAGTTCTATTGAATTCGGTCGATGCTTAGATCTAGAAAAACACCAGCTCACTTTATGGGGATTTGAATAGTGCTGTTTCATGAGTTCCAGATCTAGACTGACAAGGTAGTAGAACATTTATCCCCGAGTACGCTAGTACTTGGGTTCAACAGACTTTACAGCTTATTGCTGGGAAACTACTGGGCGCAGTTCGTTCAAAAGTTGATACACTAACTTGATAATAGGTCCGATTGATCGTATTAAAACTTCATAATGTTACCTGGGACCTAAATGCGAAATAAACCACAAAAACAACTTGGCGGTGGGAGGAATTCACACGGAGCAACAGCCAGCCAGGCAGCCTGATAGAACAGCCAGCCAGCGGATACTGTCGTCACAAAAAGACGTCATGACAAAGTTACACGCAAAGCGAAAGAGACTTTGACGTCATTTACTTTTGTTCGGAATTTTCCGTCTGTTCCTAGCTTGTCAGTGAAGACCTGACGTGAGTAAGCTTACCCAAAACGTCTTTGTTCTCTATTCACATTGCAGCTGTGAAATAATCAGTATTGTGTCTCGGTCGTGTAGGTACAGAGTTTGCTTCTGCAATCCTTGTGTTCGTGTTGATGACGGCTTCATAAGACAAATCAGCGAATCTATCGTGAGGAAGACGTTTATGTACAAATCACCGAACCCAACCCATTTTTTGTGTGCATTTTTCTGAAGAATAAACTGCATGTGGTTAATTTCATCCGTTTAATGCTTGTCGAAACGAGCCATAAGGCTTTAGAATAAAAGATTTTACGCATTGCTTGGCCATCTGATCACAGATGAGGTCGCAGTTTGTAGGTAATCGGCCAGAGATAGATCTGCATTTCTGGTCAGAAACCAACATTCACACCACAGGCATTCCAAACATTTATATTATTAAGTTATGAAGAGGGTCGGCAGTATATTTTTCACTGTGATCAAATAAAAGAGAAAGGCCAGTCACCACGCACATCCTCGGCTCGCATGCAATGTATTTATATAGCAAAGGGAATGCCTGTAATTCACACAGAGCAATCACTTGGTCTTAAACGCGCACAAGACAAAAACTTTCATACTGGGGGAGCGAGCCAGTCTGAAGAGTACTCGGGTCCAGCGCGAGCGTTTTTTATTTTTAGCTTGCAAAATCGAACTTGCCCTGTAGTCACCTTAAGTCGAACCGCTTTCCCTGCCACCGGGGGTAGCAGTTTGGTGGGGGGGAGGGCCATAGAGTCGGCACACTGGGAGTGGAACTTGACGAAATGTCACCTAGGGCCTAGTACGATAGCTTCTCTCCGGATTGACGTACAAACAGCGTCAGGGCCGCTTCAAACTTGTATACGGATTACGATTCCTATCCCCAGTTTCTCATGTTGGTAACCACTGGCTATTTGTCAGATGTGTCGTTCTCCCACATTTGAACGATTCTGTAGTGCGAGCCGGTCAAAATGCCCTATAGTTGTCAAACCACGTTCTCTTTTTCCGCGCAAACTGTTTTGCGTTCCGGACCGGAACACACTTCGGAGATGATCATTGACGATTTCTGATTGGACTATGATGCCAACGCCCACATGACCCTAGCTACAATGTCAAGGTCGGAAAGTCGTGAATACCATGGATGAATGCAGGTGTAACTTTTACATAAAAACTACAATAGAAACACACACAAAACACACACACACTGATCATACGGAGTGCAAGAACTCCCGACGAGTGAAGGAAAAAATAGAAGAAAGGGAAGGAAGAGAAAGAAGATTTACGACACGATAACTGTTTTTTAATCTTCCCACCCTGATCCAGCTCTCGATCCTTGGGACCAATGCCCTCCAGGACCTCAGGCTTTTCCTTTCGTTTTGTTTTTTGTTTTGTTTTGTTCTCTTTTATTTCCTTTTATTTTTTCATTGACGGGTCTATTCTGCAAGCGTATACTGAAGACAGCCATCTTAACCTTTGCCGTGCTTCCTGGGTTCACCTGTACCCAGAGACACACTAAAATCATTGTAACTCTGGAACCATTAAAGGTATCGTTTTGAAATTTTAAGTATCTCTCACACACCTAATTTGCTCTCTGTCTGCAAATTTTTAGTGTGTACATGACAAAACATTAAAATTAATTGATTATGATAATTTACATAAACACTACCGATGGCGCGGGTTCACACAAACCCATACTTTTAAAGAGTAGTAGTGATTGTAACTATCCCTCTGCCGACGGCGCGGGTTCTGCTACACCCATAATTACCAAAGCGGCGGAACAGTGTCTGTCTGCCTGTTTGTCTCCAAGAGACTGTCTGTCTCTCTGTCTGTCTGTCCGTATCTCTCTGTCTGTCTGTCTGTTGTCAGTTGCTCTGTCTGTTTGTCTGTCTGTCTATCTGTCTATCCGTCAGTCTATCTGACTGACTGTCTGTCTCTCTCTCTGTGTCTCTCTCTCTCTCTGTCTCTCTCTCTGTCTCTCTCTCTCTCTGTCTCTCTCTCTGTCTCTCTCTGTCTCTCTCTCTTAGTCTCTCTCTCTTAGTCTCTCTCTCTCTGTCTCTCTTTCTTAGTCTCTCTCTCTCTCTTTCTTAGTTTCTCTCTCTCTTAGTCTCTCTCTCTGTCTCTCTTTCTTAGTCTCTCTCTCTCTCTCTCTTTCTTAGTCTCTCTCTCTCTTTCTTAGTCTCTCTCTCTCTTTCTTAATCTCTCTCTCTCTCTTTCTTAGTCTCTCTCTCTCTTTCTTAGTCTCTCTCTTTTTTAGTCTCTCTCTCTCTCTCTCTCTTTCATAGTCTCTCTCTCTCTTTCTTAGTCTCTCTCTCTCTCTCTTTCTTAGTCTCTCTCTCTCTCTTAGTCTCTCTCTCTCTCTTTCTTAGTCTCTCTCTCTCTCTCTCTCTCTCTTAGTCTCTCTCTCTTTCTTAGTCTCTCTTTCTCTCTCTCTTTCTTAGTCTCTCTCTCTCTTTCTTAGTCTCTCTCTCTCTCTTTCTTAGTCTCTCTCTCTCTCTCTTTCTTAGTCTCTCTCTCTCTCTCTTTCTTAGTCTCTCTCTCTCTCTTTCTTAGTCTCTCTCTCTCTCTTTCTTAGTCTCTCTCTCTTTCTTAGTCTCTCTCTCTCTTTCTTTGTCTCTCTCTCTCTCTCTTTCTTAGTCTCTCTATCTCTCTCTTTCTTAGTCTCTCTCTCTCTTTCTTAGTCTCTCTCTCTCTCTTTCTTAGTCTCTCTCTCTCTCTCTTTCTTAGTCTCTCTCTCTCTTTCTTAGTCTCTCTCTCTCTCTTTCTTAGTCTCTCTCTCTCTTTCTTAGTCTCTCTCTCTCTCTTTATTTGTCTCTCTCTCTCTATCTTTCCCAGTCTCTCTCTCTCTCTTTCTTAGTCTTTCTCTCTCTCTCTTTCTTAGTCTCTCTCTCTTTCTTAGTCTCTCTCTCTCTTTCTTAGTCTCTCTCTCTTTCTTAGTCTCTCTCTCTCTTTCTCTCTCTCTTTCTTAGTCTCTCTCTCTCTTTCTTAGTCTCTCTCTCTCTTTCTTAGTCTCTCTCTCTCTTTCTTAGTCTCTCTCTCTCTTTCTTAGTCTCTCTATCTCTTTCGTAGTCTCTCTCTCTCTCTTTCTTAGTCTCTCTCTCTCTCTCTTTCTTAGTCTCTCTCTCTCTCTCTCTCTCTTTCTTAGTCTCTCAGTCTCTCTCAGTCTCTCCCTCCTCCTCTCCCTCCCCCTCTCCCTCCCCTGCAAGAGGTCGGTGAAGGGAGAAACTCGATGCACCCACTGAAGTAGCGCTGTGGGTTTCCCTGAACCCACCCCGTCGTTAGAGAAATAAACGGTAAAAACCCTCTTTCAAATGTATGGGTTCAGACAAACCCGCATCGTCGTTAGAGGAATAAACGGTAAAAACCCTCTTTCAAATGTATGGGTTCAGACAAACCCGCATCGTCGGGAGTGTGTAGTCAAAAGCGGCATCCGGCAAAGGTTAAAGTGATTGTATCTAACATGAAAACTGTCTCTCATCGCCCCAAGACCAATACAGTTCAGGCTGGGGGTTGTAATTATGTGACCACACACCAGGAATACCTTAAAATAAACGTTTGGGCGCTGCGTTAATCAAATTGAAAACGGCTGTGTTTGCGAGAGTCATAATTTCTGGGCTACCTTTCGACCCTGAGTAATTGATGCGTACTTTTTTTTTCTCCTAGAGATACAGATTTAAAATTGAACCGAGAGCTACAGAGTTCGTTTTGGGAGTTGAATAGATGACAACACACACGAGGAAGGTCTTGGAATTAGTGTTTGAGCGTTCTATGTTTCAAATATGAATGCTGTGTTTGGTAGTCATTTCAGACCGTGATATTCTTCAACGGTTATTGTGGGTGTTTACATTTAGTCAAGTTTTGACTAAATGTTTTAACATAGAGGGGGAATCGAGACGAGGGTCGTGGTGTGTGTGTGTGTGTGTGTGTGTGTGTGTGTGTGTGTGTGTGTGTGTGTGTGTGTGTCTGTGCGTGTGTGTGTGTAGAGCGATTCAGACCAAACTACTGGACCGATCTTTATTAAATTTGACAGAGTTCCTGGGAATGATATCCCCGGACGTTTTTTCTTTTTTTCGATAAATACTTTTGATGACGTCATATCCGGCTTTTTGTAAAAGTTGAGGCGGCACTGTCACACCCTCATTTTTCAATCAAATTGATTGAAATTTTTGTAAAGCAATCTTCGACGAAGGCCGGACTTCGGTATTGCATTTCAGCTTGGTGGCTTAAAAATTAATTAATGACTTTGGTCATTAAAAATCTGAAAATTGTAATAATTTTTTTTTTATATAAACCGATCCAAATTTACGTTCATCTTATTTTACATCATTTCCTGATTCCAAAAACATATAAATATGTTATATTTGGATTAAAAACAAGCTCTGAAAATTAAAAATATACAAATTATGATCAAAATTAAATTTCCGAAATCGATTTAAAAACAATTGCATCTTATTCCTTGTCGGTTCCTGATTCCAAAAACATATAGATATGATATGTTTGGATTAAAAACATGCTCAGAAAGTTAAAACGAAGAGAGGTACAGAAAAGCGTGCTATGCAGCACAGCGAAACCACTACCGCGTTGAACAGGCTCGTCAGTTTTACACCGTTATGCACAAGCGGCGGACTACGGTCATTGTGAAAAAATGCAGTGCGTTCAGTTTCATTCTGTGAGTTCCAGAGCTTGACTAAATGTAGTAATTTCGCCTTACGCGACTTGTTTTCTGTTATGCGCAGCGTTTTAGCCCTCAGTGGCACGGAATCTGCTTTGACGAATGGGTATAAATGAGGACTTAATATTATGTGCCTCCTGAAGTAAACCGCTCGCTGATTAAACTTCTTTTAATTATTTGGCATAGTTTTGGAGCAGCTTTGAGCAAATCATTGCAGGTGTTTCTAAATTAGTTTACAGTACAGCGAATGTCCCTTGAAATTTTCAAGGTCCAAATCGTAAGAACACTTTCCAAAATGGCGCCTTAGGTATACTATCTTTAAGGTAAAAACTATGACGATCGTTGCAAAGCGAGTGCTGACAAGACAATGTCATGCATGTACTTTTTCCTGTTCTTTGGACGAGAGGCTCACAGTCGGTAAATCTAGCATTTCTGGACATAAAAATCGAGGCAGACGCGTACGGGCATTTCTTTTGTGAGGATAATTTTATTAGAGCAAGGAAAAGAATGATATGGTAACATCGAATGACTGTTTATGTGTGTTAGACAAAAATTGCATTTAAAAGTGCAGCCCAGTGCATTTATAGCTTCCTGGTTGAAAGTTACGGCACTGCACCCTTCGCATGCACGGTCGTTATGCTACGTTGACTTAAGTTCAACATTTTCATTGGCTTATGTGATCGAGAGCTGCAAAATAAAATATTAAGCCATTCACACACAGGAACACAAAAATGACGCGTTTGACATCGGTTTGACATAACCTCTGTACATCAAGATTACTCCAGGAGATGCGACAGACTAACAAGAATCATGTTCAAAATAACAATGATAATGTGACGTGTGTCAGAAAAATAGACCTGCACTGAATGGCAGTTGAAGAGCCTCGGAGAGCGAGCTCATGGCCAGCGGTCAGCCGACACGTGGCCATGTTTCTTCTGGGGCCCCGGCCTGTTCACTTGATTGACAGTGGAGATAATAACACACATGAGTAGAGCGCCTCTCCCTGCGAAAAACTATTGATTCCTGGCAGCTCAGCGTTTCCAGCACCGTATGTACATGGTGGTGGATAACTGGGCGATAATTTCCCCGGGATGCTCGCAACAAGTGGCCCCTGTCTGCTAGAGATGGATGAGCGACACGACAACAACACTTGCCTGATGCTCTGCGGCAGTAAAGAATGCCCGCTTCTCCATGGCGGACAGCCTTTCATACCCAGTGCGGTTCGGTCGCGGTAATGGTTCTCTCTGTTGTTACAAGCACGTAGATGGTTTAAAGTTTTAAGCTGCCTCGCCATCAAAGAGTTGCTAGCGTTTATCGTCCGTTAAGTTGTCGGTACCCCACGATTGTGACCAATTTATAGTCTGGGGCCTCGCAGGGGGAGAGAGGTTTGTTGATGGTCTCAGGGTTGGAATTTGTTCACTGAATGGAGTTAGAACTGTTTCGCTGTGTGCAGCATGTAACATTTTCTTATATTTCCCTCCAGCAAAATAATTATGTCATGATACCTGTGTATAGTTACATACTGGCCAGTAACCAGCATCCTTGTTGGAGAGAGAAACAAGTCGATGGAAGCGAAATTAATACATTTGGCCAATCAGTCAAACTCATATAATGATACTGATGAACGCACTGCATTTCATGAAGACAATGCTTTGTCGATAACCGCGATCAATACTGAAAGCGCTGACATATTCACGTGGAAAACGTGGTCGCTTGAAGTGACAAGCCAGTACAGCGCAGTAGCGTACATCGCGTCACATGACAGCGCGCTTTACTTTATTCTTTTAATTTGTCTGAGCTTGTTTTTAATCCAAACATAACATATCTCTATGTCTCACGCTTTCCTTCTTTGCCACTACTAAAGCAAACGTGTGCAAGATTGTATGTTACACGCTTTGGAGCACAACAAGAACGGATTCAGACTCGAAATCGTCCCTCCAAAAGCCCAAAAATACACACACGACTTTCATTTCTCCTGCTGTTATCCTTTCTTCTCTTTACAAATTCTTCAACGCTGAGAACACTGACAACGGCATCCCAGACGACCGTACTGTTTCCATGAGCAAATTTAGCTGCCCTTGTAAAGTGGCTCGCTCACGAGGCCTGTTGGTCTGAATCTAGAAGGATAGAGTTGTGAACAGATATGACAAAGATCCCGAAAAGAACAAACATTTCGCACATGCAGACACAGAAAGACGTCATAAAGAATGCGATGCTTCAAAAGATACAGACCGTGACGATGGCTGTGACGTCATTCACACATACCGAAACGTCATACATAGTTGTTCGGTCACTTCCGTCAAAAAGTAGATATCTCCACAATGGCTGCTCCTGTGTTTAGCCTTGTCAAGCGTGAGTACGCAAAATTAACGTGTTTGTTCTCTCCTCTGTTGAAGCTGTGAAACATACTTGCTATTCAGACTTGGTCGTGTGACAGAGTTTTCTTCCACACTCGATTAGCTGATGTCTAACGAAGCCGTCAGGCTGAGTTAGACAATCAACGTAATCTCGTGTGGAAGAAAACGTCTGTCACACGACCAAGTCTGAATAGCAGGTAATGTTTTTGGAACCAACAAAAGTTAAGAACAAGATTTAATCATTTTTGGATCTATTACTAACATTTTAATTTTTATTAGAATTTTGAGATTGTTAAAGGCACAGTAAGCCTCCCGTAAACCATCACAGATGCTGTCAGGCTTTTACACACAGTACAAACACCATTTCATTTGAACACTCACCGCTTGAGAACATTCTAGGTGCCCTCCGTAAAGAGCGAGCTATTTTCAAAGAATTTATTTTTGCGTGTTTTATCTTACCTCTGAGCCATTGTGAACCCGTGTAATCCAGTTTCCCTTTTTTCACAATTTAGCCGCTAGTTTGTCCTTGCAAATCTCTGTAAGCTTATCTGCAATAGCACGTTATTGTGTACCTTTGAATCTGAAATGCAACATTGAAACGGCTGCGAACTAGAGCAGTGGCGGTTAACGGTTCAGATGAACTGGCGCCAGGCAGCGTCGTCTGCTACGAGAACCACGACCTAGTGTGACCCTGCATCCGGGCTATCTTTTTTTTAAACTTTCAAAACTTCGTATTTTTCTGATCTTGTCTTGATGAAAAAAGATTTGTTCTGATCTTGTCTTGATGAAAACAGATTTCTTTTATGATTTAAGAATGTTTGTGTAACAAGCTGTCAATTTATTATTTAGATTTCAGAAGTTAGGTCAGAAGCGCAAAAAAGCACCGTCCGATTGTCTGACAGACAATCTGCAAAATTAATTCTTTGAAAATTGCTAGCTCTCTACGTGTAGGGCACCTAGGATGTTCCCGTTCGGTGAGCGTTCAAGTGGAAGGGTGTTTGTACTGTGTGCAAAAGCCTGACAGTATCTGTGATGGTTTACGGGAGGCTTACTGTGCCTTTAATGTTCATTGGTCATCACAAGGTTAAATTCACCAATCACATTTAGCCGCTAGTTTGTCATTTCAATGCAAATCTCTGTAAGCTTATCTGCAATAGCAAGTTATTGTGAACCTTTGAATCTGAAATACAACATTGAAACGGCTGCGAACTAGAGCAGTGGCGGTTAACGGTTCAGATGAACTGGCGCCAGGCAGCGTCGTCTACTACGAGAACCACGACCTAGTGTGACCCTGCATCCGGGCTATCTTTTTTTTAAACTTTCAAAACTTCGTATTGTTCTGATCTTGTCTTGATGAAAAAAGATTTGTTCTGATCTTGTCTTGATGAAAAAAGATTTCTTTTATGATCTAAGAATGTTTGTGTAACAAGCTGTCAATTTATTATTTAGATTTCAGAAGTTAGGTCAGAAGCGCAAAAAAGCACCGTCTGATTGTCTGACAGACAATCCGCAAAATTAATTCTTTGAAAATTGCTAGCTCTCTACGTAGGGCACCTAGGATGTTCCCGTTCGGTGAGCGTTCAAGTGGAAGGGTGTTTGTACTGTGTGCAAAAGCCTGACAGTATCTGTGATGGTTTACGGGAGGCTTACTGTGCCTTTAATGTTCATTGGTCATCACAAGGTTAAATTCACCAATCACACATTTCTCCATGAACTTTATACTTTTTGAACTTCCTACGGCTCCTCTCTAGTGTATTGAGCCTCGATTTAGAGGTACCTAATCTGTTAGGAGAAAAAAATAATATCTCTACTGTGTAACAGCAAAATACGATTTCCGTTTTCGTGTTAAGATCTTTCTAACCAGTAATGGATTTTTTGTGTTAATGCAATCCTACTATTCTTACTATATTCACAGAGGAGAACGACACAAACTGTTCGAAACCCAAAGCAAATGAAAGGGGGAAACAAACTGACAAAAAAATGCAGGATCATGCACAGAAGGAAAAATAATATATCAAATCTGAGACAGTCTTATTAAATTCGAGTTGGGATGCTATCTCGATGTTGACGGGGGATATGATCAGGAGACACCCAGCAATCGTTAATAGTTTGTTTATCGATCGATTGTTACTTCTTCTTCTTTTTTTTCTTCTTTTTCTTCTTCTTCTTCTTGTTTTCTGTTGTTGTTGTTGTTGTTTTTGTTGTTGATGATGTTGTTGTTGTTGTTTGAAATGCTTGGCTATCGATCGATACGTCTACTTGTCTCTCTCTCTCTCTCTCTCTCTCTCTCTCTCTCTCTCTCTCTCTCTCTCTCTCTCTCTCTCTCCCCCTCTCTCTCACTCTCCCCCTCCCTCCCTCCCTCCCTCTCTATCTCTTACTCGCTAATACCATAAATATTATATATGTATTCTTAAACGGATTTTTGTTCTGATGTACAATTTTCATTCAATTTTCTTTTCATGTTTGCTTGCTTTTCATTTAAACTGTACAATAGCCGCCATTTATATGTACTTCTAGAAAACTGTAAACACCACTATAAGCATTATGCTTGTTGTTGTTTACTCAATATGCGTTTTTTGTAAATAATGCACAAACGTTGAATAAAACAGTTTAAACCAAATGCTTGGCTAGTTTCAGTATCTGCTTGTCTGTTTACTTATCTTAAAAACCGGCATCATCTTCTTTGCGTTTGGACAGCTCGATTACAAATGGCGAAAGTACTCGCTTGGCCTATTTGTATGCTCATCTCTTACTTTCCCTAACGTAAGGAGATCCCGATCGTTCTTTATCGTTGTATGTGTGTTATTATTATGTTCATTTTTACACTGCTCGCGACGCAGTAAATAAGCAGCAAGGCAGTCTGCTCCCTTAATGAAAAACAAATGATAAAAATAAATACATAAAAACAGTGGTGAATAATCTTGTTGTAGCACTTGATTAAAAGACAGCTGATTATCATCGCAGTTATACCAAACCAAAGTCAGCTTAACATTCTCTTCTTGACCTGTGCAAGTTTACGATATTGTAATTGTTGGTATTTCTTTGCTTTAACAAATTGCTGGTTAACTGTTACTCGTTTCCTTCACATGTTAGTCATGGTGCTATACGTGACCAGTGCAACTGCCGTCCCTCTTCATGTGCAAATGGATTCCATGGTGTGTGTGCTGTAGCCCTGCATGCCAGGAGCTCGAGGTCGGTCGATTTCCATTCCGATCCATTATGGAACAAATTTGCTTTGTCCGTAAGAACCGTGTTTGATAATGCTCCCCGTCGGCTTCCAACACGCGGTCAAACTCTGTCGTGTTCAATACCGTGTCCGTTATATATAGAACAAGTTCAAGCTGTCTAATGTGGCCGTGTTTCTTTGCGTGACTGTTTTGGTCCATGATCTTGATGATAGGGTTCTTACTTTTTCTTTTTCTTGTTTGTAACGAAGCTGCATTGTAATCCGTATTTGTTCTGTTTCAAGCAAGTTTCGTCTGCTCTCTACCTCTGTGATAAGAGATATATATGCAGATAAGAGACCAGGTTTACACTAGTTCAAGCGTTTGCTAATTTCTTCTGCCTGCATCGTGCCAGAGACAAACTTTCCCAAAAGGCTCCATTGAAAAAACGATTCGAACAATCCCCCCTACTTGTAACTAAAAGAAGTCCATCTCCCCGCCGGTTCTTGCTAGATTTGGAGTGGGCATCCAATTCAATTCACAGCGGTAGGGCTTTCCAGAGGGTTCTACGAGCACTTGGATCTATACTGGGTCTTGCGATGGTTACAGTAGTGATTGAAAGGAGGGGGGGTGACGCGGGGGGGGGGGGGGGGGGTGATGGGTGGTGAGAGAGAGAGAAGAGAGAAAGAGAGAGGGAGAGGGAAAGAGTTTATGATAGCCGTTGCTTGCTCTTATGTAGGACTTTGTGGGTTATAGAAAAGTCAGCAGACATCATTGCTACAATTGAAGAAACTATGGTTGGAACAATCTCACATTATTGTAAGACTTGTCTTAATTAATGTTGCTTGTGTGTTGTGTGCTTGAGCATACAAAATAAATTGAGTCGACGATGTTTCGTTAGAACTGAGGCAATGCACAGAAACAGAATATAGCGCTATCATGTTAAACGTAAACGCCAATACTGCTTACATAATATACAGATGTAGAATGACGTACACATGCCATTGATTTTTACAGTTGCAGATAGTGATGACGAAGACGACTCAGATGATGATGGTGATGACGGAGACGAGGTGGATAATGTGGATGATGAGGTGGGGGAAATGCGGAAAGACAGACACTGAAGTTAAAGTCGAAGCGACGAAATGACAACAATAACCCAACAGCACCAACCCGCAGCGTAATGATAGCAAAAGTGACTTATTTTGTAGCAGCAAACAAGCATGCTGAAGCCCGGGGGATTGTGCTACTCAGATAACCCTTTGCAATAAAACAGCGCTGCAGACTCGGACCAGTCTGTACAACCGGTATAAAAACCCGACTTCAGCTTCCATTTAGCAATGCGTCCAATCAACTCAGACTGTTGTTTTATTCCAGTTCGCACCGTTCACGCAGCGCCGTGGGATATAACAGGACATAAATACGCCAGTGGAGAGAGAGAGAGAGAGAGAGAGAGAGAGAGAGAGAGAGGCCTGTGCAGATTCTCCTGGTTTCAGCCAGGGCCAATCTGACGCTAGTTGCTGGTGTAACACGACATTTTTACTCCACGAAAAATTGACTCCGGAGTGACATTTTCGAACGAAATTTTTACTCCGAGCACACCTGTCGTACGAGAAAATAACTCCCCAAGGAACGAAAAAATCACTCCCTCCACAAAATGTTTACTCCTAAAATGTTTACTCCCAGTAAAAATCTCGTACACGAAAATGGGATGCGGGCGAAGGGATATTGCCAATATGAGATCTCCTCCCTTCAGGACTAACAGGAAACAAGAGAGTAAAAGTTGCGTACACCTGGCGTGGGCAGTAAATTACTCTGTCAGGGTTGAGTAATTTATTCGTTGTTTATTCGTCAGGGGAGTAACATTTTCGACGAAATGTTTATTCGGAACACACCTGTCGTGGGGAGTAAAGACAAGAGATTGATTGATTGATGGATTGGTTGATTGATTGGTAAATTGGTTGGTTGATTTATCTATTGATTGATTGAACGTTACTTCACAAGGCTAAAGGCGAAGTTAACTCATGCGACACCGACACTGTTCCCACCTACATCCAGCTTCATGGCTCGACTTGCCGCAAAGAACCGCTTTCGCGCAGCCCATTTTGCCCAACCAGTGCCTGTTGCTACATGTATTTTTGCTGTCTCTCGGCTCAACCAGTCTGTCTTGCTACATTATGTAACATTTTGTCCAAAATGTTCTAAGTATAATTTCCACGATAACTAAATGGGAGACTACTTCTAATATGTATCTGTACTCGTGGAGCAACTGCCCTTCCCCTGATTCAAGATGGTGGAATAAAACGTGCGTTCAAATCTCCTATGTTCTGCCTCCACTATCCTTGCAAAAATGGATCAACCAAACCATAACATGGTGTCAGAATCAGCCTGAAGCATCGGAGGAGCTACCAGTTAACCACGCGTGACTCACTGATTGACAAGTAAGCACCCAGAGCTACTTTTAGTTGCCGGTCTACCGCGCTCAGTTATGTTTCGCGTACTCCGATATTTAGGTTACCCGCGCGTCAAAGCACCGCTTCGACCATCAACCATAGGTCCTTCACAACTCATAGAGCATAGCAAACAGCTGTGGCAGACCCCTTGCAATGCTCTGAAAGTAATGTAAGGACTGACACACGCTACACGTTTGTTCTTGAGTTGAAACTTCAATTTTCCTGATCACTAGACAGAACGTGGTTTAGTGGTACAAAAGAAAAGAGATATGGCTTCACCACAGCTGAACCCGTCAATGAACTGGACATCGAAGAACCTCAACGAGGAATGGCGAAAATTCTGAGACCACTCAGAACTAATGTTCAAAGGGCCACTGAAACGAATTGGAGAAGAAGAACACTGTGCCTATTTACTGATCTGGGCAGGTGAAACAGGACGCGAGATATTTAACTCTTGGGGCCTGGCAGACGCCGACAAAAAGAAAATAGACACTCTGATGAACAAATTCAGTGATCACGTAGCACCAAAGAAGAACACAGTCTTTGGTCGGTACATTTTTCAGACAAGGAAACAACAGCAAGACGAAACCTATGAAAAGTTTGTTACTGACCTACGCAACCTTGTCAAAGATTGTGAGTACACAAACTCCGCCGAAATGGTCCGAGACAAGATTGTTGGGGGTATTCCTCCTCAGAAATTCGAGAAAAACTCCTCACAGAGGGTGACACTCTCACCATGGAGAAAGCCACCTCCATTGCCACTACACACGAGATCACAAAAAAGCACCTTGCATCCATGACAGCAAGCGGATAATCCATTGACTTCATCAGAAAGAAAAAACAGAGTCCCCATAACAGCCACCGGCAGAGCGGACCAAATCAGACCTTCAATTGCAGAAACTGCGGAGGCAAACATGGCCGAAAAGAGTGCCCAGCCTTTGGAAAACAATGTCTTTTCTGCAAGAAACAAAACCATTTTGCCAAAGTCTGCCTCGCCAAAACGAAAAGGGAGAAAGTCCACACCATAGAGGAGGAAGAAGATGAAAAGTCAGTATATATCGACGCCATCACCGGTGGCATCAAAGACCAACCCAATGCAGCTTATGCCAACGTGGAGACAAGCACAAAAAACATCATTCGTTTCAAGCTCGATACTGGCGCTCAAGTCAACGTTCTTCCGTCATCGATATACACACAACTGAAGAAAACGCCACCCCTCCAGCCAAGTGACAGCAAGTTATTCGGCTACACAGGGCAGCAGCTACTTGTGAGAGGTTGCATAAACATGACGTGCACTTACAAAGACCACACATACGAAGGCACTTTCCACATCGTGGACACCCCAGCCAAATCGCAACCCATACTAGGCATGCAAGCCTGCGTAAAGCTCGGCGTCATCAAGATGGTACTGAACATTGACTCCACCCCTGCCATGACAAAAGCCAGCGTCATTGAAGAATACCACCAGCTCTTCAAAGGATTAGGAGAGCTAGAGGGAGAGGTGACCATTCACTTGAAGGAAGGGGCAACACCCGTAGTACACGCACCTCGACGGGTCCCACACGCAGTGAAAGACAGACTGAAAGAAGAGCTCCATAACATGGAAGAACAGGGGATAATCACGAAAGTCACCACACCAACAGACTGGGTAAACTCCCTAGTCGTAGTTGAGAAAACAAACGGGAAACTGCGCATATGCCTTGACCCAAGAGATCTCAACGCTGCGATCAGGCGACCACACTACCCCATGCCAACGCTAGAAGACGCCCTGTCAACAATGGCTGGCGCAAAATACTTCACAAAGCTTGACACCAAATGCGGATACAGGCAGTTGAAACTCGCTGAGGAATCATCGTACCTCACCACGTTCAACACTCCATTTAGCCGCTACAGGTTCACCAGACTTCCGTTCGGAGTCATCAGCGCTCAAGATGATTTTCAGAGGAAAATGGACGAAATCTTCGAAGGAATCTCCGGAGTTACGCCCCTGGTTGACGACGTCATCGTGTCCGGCAAAACACGGGAAGAACACGACGCCAACCTTAGAGCAACACTCAACAGAGCAGCATCCAAGAACCTGAAACTGAATCCAGACAAGCTGACTGTCGGAGCTCAGGAAGTTGAATATTTTGGCCACCTCATCACCGTTGAGGGTTTGAAGCCTGATCCTGCCAAAGTGAAGGCAATCCAAGACATGCCTCCACCAAACGACAAAAAGGAGCTCCAGACTATGCTAGGCATGATCACCTACCTGGCAAAGTTTGCACCACACTTCTCTGAGACAACCAAGCCGATGCGCGATCTTCTCAAAGAAGACGCAGAGTTCATTTAGGATGATCAGCAAAAGACGGCACTACAGAAAGTCAAGAACATAATCACCAGTCAACCTGTTCTCACCTTTTTTGAACCAAAGAAGGAAGTCAGACTCAAGGTAGACGCCAGCAAGTTTGGACTTGGGGCTGCAATATTCCAAGACAACAACCCTGTAGCCTTCGCCTCTAAAGCACTGACTCAAACAGAACAGAACTACGCTCAAATTGAGAAGGAGCTGTACGCCATTCTTTTCGGTTGTCGCAGATTCCACCAATACCTCTACGGCCGTAAAGTCATCGTCCACTCCGACCACAAACCACTAGAGAGTATCACCAAGAAGCCCCTGGCAGCTGCACCGCCCAGACTTCAGCGCATGCTTCTACAGCTACAGAAGTACAGCCTGAAAATCGTACACGTTCCGGGAAAGAACATCCCTGTTGCGGACACACTGTCGCGCAAATTCATTCCTGCCGAACCTGGCGACGACGTCTCCGAAGACCTCAACGTTCAGGTGCATTCTGTAATCAAGAACCTTCCAATCAGTGACACCAAGATGGAGAAATTACGCGAGGCTACACAACAAGACCAAGAGCTCCATCAACTAAAGGCAGCTATTCAAAACGGCTGGCCTGAACAACGCCAAGAGTGTCCTCAGAACATCCTAGAATTTTGGAATTACAGAGACGAGCTTTCTATCATCGACGGCATCATCCTGAAAGGAGAGAAAATCTTCATCCCGCTGTCATTTCGTCCCGACATGCTCAGTAAGATCCACTCCAGCCACCTCGGGATTGAAAAGACGAAACAAAGAGCAAGAGAGATTCTTTTCTGGCCAGGCATGTCGACAGACATACACCAAATCGTCCCTTCCAGTCATATCTGTAATAAACACCAGAAAGCAAACCCCAAGGAGCCTCTTGTACCCCACAGCATCCCATCCCGACCATGGCAAAAAGTTGCTACCGACCTCTTCACCTGGGACAAAAAAGACTACCTCGTGACGGTAGACTACTACAGCCGCTACTTTGAAGTCGACCAGCTGCACTCAACAACTTCATCTGCCGTCATACGGAAACTGTCAGCACACTTTGCTCGACACGGCATCCCTGAGACACTTGTGAGCGACAACGGCCCACAGTACTCAGCAGCAGAGTTCAAGAACTTCGCCACCACCTGGGACTTCCAACATGTCACCTCCAGCCCTGGATATCCCCAGTCGAACGGCCTGGCAGAGAGAACAGTCCAAACGGTCAAACACATCATGACCAAGGCCTAAGCCAGTGGAACGGGCAGTGCTCTTCAAGGCATACTCGAATATCGCAACTCACCAGTCGACAACATAGCTTCCCCAGCCCAACCTCTGATGGGAAGACGACTGCGTTCTATCTTGCCAACGACGAAGCAGCATCTGCAACCCAAGACCATCATCGATGCGGATATCACCATCAGACGTGAAGAGGAACAGGCCAAAATAAAGCAGTATTACGACCGCGGCTCCAAACTGCTACCACCAGTGAAGCTCGGCGAAACAGTGCAGGTCCAACTCGCCAAAGGCAGTGAGTGGCAGCCTGCCACCATCACAGCACAGAGCAGCGAACCGCGATCATTTGTGGTTGAAACCAGCAATGGCAGCACCTACCGTCGCAACCGCCGTTTCTTGAAGAAGACGACACCACTACCACCAGAGACCAACACCAACTACCTTGTCGGACATCCCACATGATGTTGCACCAACCGCGCCAACACACGGTGTTTACATCACCAAGTCAGGCCGTCGCATTAAGGCTCCTGATAAAATGGACATGTGACTCCTACGGAACTTGTGATTCATTATTCTTCGGAATAAGTGAAGAATAGACAACAAACATACCTTCAAACATGCATTCACATTACACTAGGGTTGTGTTACAGTGTGCCAAAAGACTCAGGTGATATACCCTGTAGGGCGTTACCAGCCCGCATCAATTTATATGTGAACTATTTGATTGTGCCTAACCAATTATCAGTGCAATCAGAACATCTTGTAATCTATTCTGCATAGCCAATTATAAGTGTTATCATATGAATAGTAATGTCAACGCTTAAAACAAGTTTTTTCTAGTCCAGCGTTTACTTAGCGCATTATGAAAATGCTCATTTGAAAAAAAGGGAGATGTAACATTTTGTCCTAAATGTTCTAAGTATAATTTCCACGATAACTAAATGGGAGACTACTTCTAATATGTATCTGTACTCGTGGAGTAACTGCCCTTCCCCTGAATCAAGATGGTGGAATAAAACGTGCGTTCAAATCTCCTATGTTCTGCCTCCACTATCCTTGCAAGAATGGATCAACCAAACCATAACAAATTACATTTGCTGTCGCTCAGCCAAAGCAGTCTCTGTTTCTACATTATATTTGCTGTCGCTCGGCCCAACTGTTGCTACATGTACCTTTGCTGTCGCTGACCCCAACCAGTCCGTCTCTGTTGCTACATGTATCTTTGCTGTCACTCGGCCCAACCAGTCTCTGATGATACATGTATCTTTGCTGTCGCTCGGCCCAACCAGTCTCTCTTGCTACATGTATCGTTGCTGTCGCTCAGCCAAACCAGCCAAACCAGTCTCTGTTGGTACATGTATCTTTGCTGTCGCTCGGCCAAACCAGTCTCTGTTTCTACATGTATCTTTGCTGTCGCTCGGCCCAACCAGTCTCTGTTGCTACATGTATCGTTGCTGTCGCTCAGCCAAACCAGTCTCTGTTGCTACATGTATCGTTGCTGTCGCTCGGCCCAACCAGTCTCTGTTACTACATGTATATTTGCTGTCGCTCAGATCAACCAGTCTCTGTTGGTACATGTATCATTGTTGTCGCTCTGCCTAACCAGTGTCTGTTGCAACATGTATCTTTGCTGTCGCTCACCCCAACCAGTCCGTCTCTGTTGCTACATGTATCTTTGCTGTCACTCGGCCCAACCAGTCTCTGTTGCTACATGTATCATTGCTGTCGCTCAGCCAAGCCAGTATCTGTTGCTACATGTATCTTTGCTGTCGCTCAGCCCAACCAGTCTCTGTTGCTACATGTATCTTCGCTGTCGCTCGGCCCAACCAGTCTCTGTTGCTACATGTATCTTTGCTGTCACTCAGCCCAACCAGTCTCTGTTGCAACATGTATCTTTGCTGTCGCTCAGCCAAGCCAGTGTATGTTGCTACATGTATCTTTGCTGTCGCTCAGCCCAACCAGTCTCTGTTGCTACATGTATCTTTGCTGTCCCTCTGCCCAACCAGTCACGTTTCTGTTTCCAAATTCTGCGACGGGATTCAATGCCCAGGGCAAGGTTTAGACACTCAGCTCAAGAGGCTCTCTCACTCTCGCCCAACCAGTCCGTCTCTGTTGCTACGTGTATCATTGCTGTCGCTCAGCCCAACCAGTGTATGTTGCTACATGTATCTTTGCTGTCGCTCGGCCCAACCAGTCTCTGTTGATACATGTATTTTTCCTGTCGCTCAGCCAAGCCAGTGTCTGTTGCTACATGTATCTTTGCTGTCGCTCAGCCCAACCAGTCTCTGTTGCTACATGTATCTTCGCTGTCGCTCGGCCCAACCAGTCACTGTTGCTACATGTATCTTTGCTGTCGCTCGGCCCAACCAGTCTCTGTTGCTACATGTATCATTGCTGTCGCTCAGCCCAACCAGTCTCTGTTGCAACATGTATCTTTGCTGTCGCTCAGCCAAGCCAGTGTCTGTTGCTACATGTATCTTTGCTGTCGCTCAGCCCAACCAGTCTGTTGCTACATGTATCTTTGCTGTCCCTCTGCCCAACCAGTCACGTTTCTGTTTCCAAATTCTGCGACGTGATTCAATGCCCAGTGCAAGGTTTAGACACTCAGCTCAAGAGGCTCTCTCACTCTCGCCCTAGATGGGCCGTAATCGTCCCCCAGCCATCCTCTGCCTATGATGTTCCCACGCCGTCAACGGCCTCTCTGCTTCCCGCCCCACATTTGTACATCTCGTGCTCAGACCAATTAGATGGCGAGCAAGTGAAGCACGATAGCGTTATATCTCACACAGAAGAATCCGATTTATGGACAAATCATATTCCCATCGAGCGCAGGATCACTTTCACATGAAACCGGGCGTTCTCGCTAATGTCTTGGCCATCCAGCAGGCCATCCAGACGAGGGAAAGACTAGTTTTGGGGAAGGTTTGATTGGTATCGAATAGTGGATTGTGTTCCCGTCTCGCTGGAGATGGTCAAGCCAAAGAACCAGACACTCACAATTAGGGGAATTTCCTCAGACCATTTATTTGATACACCCTGACAGGCAGGTCTCGGGACTATTCGACCTGTGCGACGTGATCAACTGACAAGTGACGAGGTAGTGAATGTAAGCAGTGCACTCAACGACGTCTGACTTGAGGCGTTGAAGAATATTTTTGTGACGGCATTGTTGAGTGCTAAGCTTCCGCGCGTGTGTGCGCGTGGAACACACCATATGCAATCTTTTGACATTTGATAAGATGTTTTAATGCAGTTCAAAGCAAAGACGGTACAAGTTTAGTGTTTTTTTTCATAAACAAACGGGTAAACAGTTAGCGTTTAAAAAAACATGTCAAATAATTGCACCCCAAAGTCCAATCACACAACCCGTTTGTCTCAAGACTTACTGATAATTTCTTGTGAGTTACAAATCAAACATTGTCTGTTCTGAGTTACACATGTCCTACGCTGCGGTAGATGAAAAGATCACCCGAGCTTCGCTTTATCTTCTAATCACTTCTTACGAGTTATAAATCATACAAGGTGGCTACGATATAAATGCCGTCACAAGTGGATGAAATACTACAAGTTCACATCACTGTTCATTGGCTCTATCGACACCCGTTTTTGACCGCTTGCTTCCCTTTATATAATAAACCGTCCATAGATCGTCGTCCTCCCGAACAAAATCCTTTGTATGTCATCAAGAATAGAGGATTTTGGGTAGGGAAATCCTTTCATGCAATGACGTCAGCGCCTTTCGGCGATTGGTCAAAGGATTTCGTAGCCATACAACAACATAATGTCGGTCACGTTTGAAATTATTGCTACTTGATATTGCTTTCCAAACTGATAAGAAGTGAACGGGAGCATACGGTCAGTTATTAACTTAACTTGCCTCGAACAGTGAAATAAAGAGAACAGTACACAAATACGAACGGGGAAACCGACGAGTCGATAAATGCTCGACTCGAACACCCGGGCATGTGGAAGGTATGTTTGCAGTTTAACTTTTAGTTTTCACGCCTCGTTGGCAGGGTGGTATAGTACGTTTGCCTCCAATGCCGGCGGTCTCGAGTTCGAGTCCCATAAATGGCAACAACAAATTTCTCTCAAATTGTCAACTTCTTTTCTTAACTCTATATTCTTGTATTTTATTCTTTTTACATTTAGTCAAGTTTTGGCTAAATTTTTTAACATAGAGGGGGAATCGAGACGAGGGTCGTGGTGTATGTGTGTGTGTGTGTGTCTGTCTGTCTGTGCGTGTGTGTGTGTAGAGCGATTCAGACTACTGGACCGATCTTTATGAAATTTGACATGAGAGTTCCTGGGAATGATATCCCCGGATGTTTTTTTCATTTTTTCGATAAATACATTTGATGACGTCATATCCGGCTTTTTGTAAAAGTTGAGGCGGCACTGTCACACCCTCATTTTTCAATCAAATTGTTTAAAATTTTGGTCAAGTAATCTTCGACGAAAGCCGGACTTTGGTATTGCATTTCAGCTTGGTGGCTTAACAATTAATTAACGATTTTGGTCATTAAAGTTGTCATTAAAATCGATTTTTCGCAAACAGATTTAAAATTGATTGCATCGTATTCTTCATCACATTCTGAATCTAAAAATATATACATATGTCATGTTTACTCTTAAAATGTGATCACAATTAACGAAAATAGATTAATTAGTCTTACGATTAAAATTTAAGAAATCGATCCAAAAATGATTTCATCTTATTCTTTATCATTTCCTGATTCCAAAAACATATAGATATGATAGGTTGTATTCAAAACAAGCTCAGAAAGTTAACAAGAATACAGAAAAGCGCGCTTTCCTTCTTAGCACAATACGCTACCGCGCTAATCTGGCGTGTCAATATCACTACGTTTTGCACGTGGGAGGTGAGCGATTTCCTTCTCGCGGGGATTGACGAAGCTGTGCTGTCTTGGTGAAAAAATACAGTGCGTTCAGTTTCATTCCGTGAGTTCGACAGCTTGACTAAATGTAGTAATTTCGCCTTACGTGACTTGTTGATTTATCCCAAAGGTTTTGAGTCATGTATTGAAAATCGAATATAGTGTGTAAGTGCCCTTCAACAGCTTTCCTATAAACCCGTATTCTGTTTTTAGTACGGGATATTCCCAAGAAAAGGTCAAAGGGCAAATGTATCACCGCGTGTCGACTGATAGTAATGATAATAGAGCACTAGTCTTCTAGTATGATAAACTTCGAATGCCGTATTATGTGGAAGCTTGCGGACCACGATGTCTTCAAGATCCATTCCAAAGACAATTTATTTTCTTACAAAAATATATGAACATACCCACACAATAAACACCCCGTATATTCAAGGATGTACGAAGCGTGCGCCGCCGTTCCCGGACTTCCGAAAAATTGCCTCCGCGGCGCGATTATTTGCTTGGGTGTGTTCAAAACATGTAACCAAATCCTAACAAAGACACCCATCATGTCTTCCATTTTGTGTTTGAAGTAAAAGAAGACTTTGAAGTTTAACATGGCATTGTTTTAAGGTAGTTTTTATTGTAATTGAATGAACAGAAAACGAATCTTCTTAAAGACCGTTATAATTTCTCTCCTTGTTTTATTTGATGGTTCATTTAAAATAACTGAATGATTCTAAAACCTAAATGACATTTGGTCATGAAACATTGTCTATTCCATGACACACCCTCACAATCTAGCAACTTTCAGTCTAAGCATGTGTATACACTTAATCATTTACTTTTGATACCGTTAAAAATATGGATGGTTGCCTCCGCGTGTTGTGTTTTTGTCTGGTAAGGTGCCTCCGCTATCCATTGAACCGTTGACGAGAGATGTCATGAACGTCTTCAATGGTGATATTTGACGTCGGTGGTTCCTGATCATGTATCTTTTACAATCACGATGTCATATAGTCACGGTTTTGATTAATGACCCCTTCAACTAGGGTGACTTATGCATGTTTAGTCTCTCCGAAACTCTCTTAGCCTGCAAGTAACTTAATTTCATTAAAAGAAACCTTCTTATCTTTCACATAAATATCAGAACTCTTTTGATAACAAGAAAGAGTTATAGTGAGTGCAAGGGTGAATTACAAAGAGAGTGAGAGAGAAAGAGAGAAAGAAATAGAGAGAGAAAGAGAGAGAGAGAGAGAGAGAGAGAGAGAGAGAGAGAGAGAGAGAGAGAGATCTGGACGAAATGCACACAAAGGAATGACAAAGAGAGGGAGAGACACAGACAGACAGACAGACAGACAAAGAGAGAAAATGTGAGAGAGAAACATGTTGTTTTTGAAAGTTTACATGTTTTTGACTAACATATTTACATGTGGGTTTTTTGTATTTTTTTGTAAGTTCTTTTAAATTTGGCCTATTGAACACGTATTTGCAAACACACACACACATGCAAAGTAATCGTAAACTAAAGAAAAAGAGAGACAGAGACAGACAGAGAGACAGAGACAGACAGACATACAGAGACAGACAGACAGGCAGTCAAAGACAGACAGACAGATAGACAGAGGCAGAGAGAATGTGTGTGTGTGTGTGTGTGTGTGTATGTGTGTGTGTGTGTGTGTGTGTATGTGTGTGTGTGTGTGTGTGAGCGTGCATACGCGTGTTTGTGTGGTGTGTCAGAGAGAGAGAGAGAGAGAGATAAACCTAGATGATTTCTTCTTTGGTTTTGGGGTTTGAACACGTCCATGCGGCATGAATTCACTTGTGTTCCTTTATTAGTTTACAATATATGGAAGTATTGTGGCAGGAAGGTAAAACCTTTTTTAAATTCGTCCTTTTATGCAAAAGTAGGCCTATACAAATAGTGAACTTAGTCGGCGACGATAAAACTAAACTGGCAACAACCAACGAACAAACTAGATAGTTTTATTTGAAGATTTGCCCTCTTTTCAACCTGGCGGCACACAGACACGCACACACACACACACAAACACGCACACCCCAAGCACTAGCCCACCATTAGGATTAGGCTCTTCTACTTGGCGGCAACAACAAAGAGAGCCAGTGTCCGGTTTTCACGAGAAAACTACGTCATTTGATAGCATCAAACCCTTGGTCCATCAAACACGCCGTCCGCAGTCTCCTGTCGCTGAATTGTTGCAGTTACTCACTCACAGACTCACTCACTCACACACATTCAAGCGCACATATTCACACGCCAAGCATGGATTTTAAATGCTACTACTGCCAGGAAAAGTTTGCCAAAGCACAAGACACCGTGAACCACAGCTCCAAGGGTCATCGAGACAAATCCATGGACATGTCGCATGTGTAGCATAAAAGAGCGTTCATGGACGTAGATCTTGCCACATTTGTAGCGTAGATGGGATCGCGCCTTGGTGTTTTTCGCCTTGACTGGCATAGACATGTCTGGCTCAAAGGACAGACCGATGCCGGACGTGTTCAGTTCTGTCACTGCCGAAAGTTCTAATACTGAAGACTAATCCATCTGCAAATTCATCTAACACATCATGAATTACCCGTTCCTGACAGTTTTTAGCGACAAAGTAGGTTATGAAACTAATCAGAGCTAAATCATTGATTGTGTAGCTGTGTGGTTTCCATCGCGCGGCGGCAATTTTACTTCCAACCAGACGTTGCGGCGGCTCTCTTCCACACAGTTTCGACTGCTTCATTTCTTTTTGAATTTGTGCGCAATACAGACCGTTTTGGATGACGATACTTCACATATCAACGCAGGACATATCAATGAACATGATAGTTTGGCTTTTCATTTAATTTATCGACAAAGAGGCGTGTAGGATGGGTTGAAAGTGGGCGAATATGCTTGAATAAGGACAAATCTACAGCAAATCGGTTCGTATTTTCGTTTACGTGTATATTTCTCGTTGAAAACCACACATGTACTAGATACAAACCTTACTCATTCCCACAACCATACATTTAAGCTGTACGTGGTTTCAAAGAGACACATTTTGCTTTGAAAGGGGGACACTTATCGTGATGTTGGCGGCAACGCTTTGTTTACACGTGGCGACGGCGCGCTCTCGATACAGCCGAATATACGGCGTGATAAAGAACCACAACAATACAAGACAATACCATCAAGGATACAGATGATTCCGGATTGCCAGAATATACAGCGATAACAATTATTGTCGGGGTGACAAAAACACAACGCACTTCATCCTGGGTGTCTTGACAAAAGAGGAATTTGAATCTTGTGACTCACCTTTTTAACTTAGTACCGAAATCTCTGCATATGACAGTTTGTACGCGAACGGTTCAAAATGGATTTATCAACAAACTTTGCCTGGATACGTAAAACCGTTTTTTGTTTGTTTGTTTGTGTGTGTGTGTGTGTGCTAGGTGCTGGTGCTGTCGCTCTCACAACGGCATAATCTTTACATCCTTTTATCAGTTGTTTTTCTCTGTTGTTAGTTATATTGACTTATAGGATACAAATGTGAGAAGATAATGTGGTTAAAGTGTGATAAGGTGATAATGTGATATAATTTTTAAACAGGCAATGCATTGCTTCTATTTGTAGGCTTATTTTAGTAAGGGTGTGGGTACAATGTTTGCGTGTAACGATATGATGTGAATATGCGATGTGAATGTTACTACATGCATGGTTGATTGATTGATTAATTGATTGATTTTACAGACACACAGTCAAGCTTGTAATTTCTCTTTTAGAGATGAATAAAGATTATTGTATTGTATTGTATTGTATTGTATTGTTTGTTTGCTTAACGCCCAGCCGACCACGAAGGGCCATATCA
>NC_090246.1:42674365-42723845 GCF_037325665.1 Littorina saxatilis
CCAATTATTAAGGTCGTCCCTTGGTAACTGTTTACCCTTATGAATTAATATCATTATTGCCCGTTTTTGTGTGACGGTTAATTCTCCCTTTAAAAAAGATGCATGAAAGGAATTCAATACCATGTGTTTTATTTTACACCAGAAGAACTTCATAAAGGAGGTTGTAATACCATCACATCCAGGGGAGGAACCGTTTTTCATATTTTTTAAGGATGTCGACAATTCTGTTAAAGTGATCGGACTATCAATTCCAGTCTTCTGCTGTTCTGTTAATTGAGGAACTTCAACACCATCCAAAAACTGTTCAACCAAATTTTCATCAAACTCAATATTTTTTTCGTATCTCCTTCTAAAAAACTGGACTTGTTCAGTCAAAATATCATCCTGATTTGTTATCACCTGACCATCTGCTTTAGCAAGACGATCCATAATTTTCGCGTTTGAGTGTGTTTTTTCCATATTGAGAAAATACTTTGTAGGTTGTGTTGCTTCCAATCTAACACCACGGTAAAAAAATTTAAAGGATTGGGATTAATTAAAAATGTATTTTGGAAACAAGTTTTAATTTGTTGGTTGAAAAATAAGGACATGATTCAGAGAGCATTAGGTGGAGACATGTTATTAAGTGATACGTGTTTATGGAACAGCAGTGATATAATCTATTGCGGCCAAACCCTTTTTTTTAGCGACTGGATTAAAGCAGGAGTTTGTCGAGTAAAGGATGTATATGTTGGTAATGAGATTGTGCCCTTTAATATTATGCAGCAGAAGGTTGGATGTAAGCCCACACGATTCTTTGAATATAGGGTGATTTGTACAGCAGTTAAAGCAGCAACACTACGCTCTGCAAATGGAAATGTATGTGGATTCAACGATTTAAAGAACCTGAGTAAGCCTTATCAATTTCGCAAATTAATTATAAAGGAAAAATATGTGGAGCCGGTTGTAGTTAAATTTTGGGAACATAAATTTGATTTCAGGCCGGGAAAAGAGCAATGGTTAATGGTAAACAAAGTAACCACTGAAACAAGATTGCGAATGTTGCATTGGAAAATATTGCACAATATTTACCCCACAAATATTTTATTGTATAAAATAGGCATTTCCGAGAGTAATTGCTGTACTTACTGTGAGAACGAAATTGATTATATTGAACATTTTTTTTACTTTTGCCCGAAAATTATGTCCATTTGGAAATGCGTTGAGGATAAAGTGAATTGTAAATATAATATGATTATTAAAATTACCGTAAAGGAAGTTTTTTTGGGCGTATTTGAAAATTCACAAAGTTCCAAGGCACTAATAAGTTATGTGAATTATTTGATTGTGATAGCCAAAATGTGTATTGGTATTTATAGATATGGCTCCCCTCTGGATATTGTATGCATTTTTGAGAGGGAATTGTTACATAGAAAAAATACATTTAGATATAGTAATATTAATGTTATAGTAAAAACACTACTTAAAATTTTTTTTTTTAAAAAAAGATCAATGAAGAAGGATGCTCCCCGCCAACAACAACAACAAAAAACAAAACAAAAAAAAGGCAAAAAAGAAAGGGTTGACGCAGCCTGCATGCAACTGAGATATAAAAAATAAAAAAAAAGAAAAAAAAAAAAAAAAAAAAAAAAAACACTGCGCGTATTCAATGAAAGACAATAGTCTGTGATATAAGATATACATTCGATGCAAAATTGCTGCAACTCTCGGATGTTGTTGTTTTTTTTTTCGATCCAACATAATTATGTTCATGTTATTTTAAGTATATACCATTTATGTTTATCTGTCTCTGTCTGTCTGTGTGTGTGTGTGTGAGAGTGTGTGTTTGGGTGTGTGTGTCAATTATTCCTAAACTTTATTCGCTGATTATATGTTGCCTGTCTCATTGTTTCATCAGTGAATAAAATCCTCTGATATGTTATGTATGTAAGTATTATGTATGTATGTATGTGTTTTTGTGTGTGTGTGTGTGTGTGTATATATGTATGTGTGTATGTATGTATGTATGTATGTATGTATATGTATGTATGTATGTATGTATGTATATATGTATGTATGTTGGGGAAAGTCGCTAAACCTGGAACAGTTAAGGAGAAACAGCCGTACCAGACAAAATAATTGATAGTGCAAAGCGTTCTTTATATTGTCACATACTAGACTCTATCAGTAAATAAACGAACCACATAAAATAAAATAAAAGTCACGCAACTCATCAGACTGATCATAATAAAAATGTCTGCATTTGTTCCAGGTTGGACGCATGGGTGTGTAAAGTGGAACACTGTGTTGTCAAAGTCGGAACACATACAAACACACCCTGACTCTCTTTCTTGCTCTGTCTGTGTCTCACACACATTATACTTCCACACACTCTCATTCACACACAAACAAGCACACATTGCCACACACACAAGATAAATAAATACGTCATAACATTTTGAGTGAGCCATTTTATGTAAATGTCCTTATTTCAACATCACATTTTGATTTTTACCAAGGAAATAACAAATCGGATAACAATTTAAGCCTTAAATGTAAAACAAAAAGATAAATAAGGGCTAGATCTAAAAAGGACTGAAAAACAAAACCTTAAAAAAAAGGAAAAAATAGGCAAAGAACCGATTTCGCAGACAATGTCCTTTGTCTTCTACTGTCAGCGCAGTCATCGTGTGATTACTGTGTGCACTTCTGGCACTATAACACATCCTCAGGGGAGTTGGTGCTACACATGAAGCAGTACCACGAAATTTCGCAGCTTCATTTGTACCCCTCTTCTGTTGACAAATAGATATAAAAGGGCTACCTGCCCAATTGACTAAATGTAAAAATCATTACGCATAAAGTCTCAAAGCAAATAACTAAGAACAGATTTAAGAACTGATTTTGCAGACACACAACACTTGCTAAGTACAGATTTCGAAGTCCTTTTGTCCGCTGCTGTCAGCGCAGTTCTCGTGTGCCCACTGTGTGCACCTCTGGCACTGTATCATGTTCTCAGGGGAGTTGGTGCCACACATGAAGCAGTACCAAGTGCTTTCCCCCGGGATAGAACGCATCGTCGAGAATGTTCTCCTTTTTTCCCTCTGATCAGAAGATATTCCCCTCTTGTTTCTCTGAGCAGAAGATTTTGTAGCTTCATTCTTTCCTCTTTTCTGTTGACCTGCACGCCTTTTTGCAAGTGAAATCTCCAGCTTTTGCTTGTAAGGAGAAGATTGTTTTTTTCGTGATGATCTCTTCGACGAGCTTGTGGTTGTACGTTGCAGGACATCAGCAGCAGGTAAGCTTACATTTGCTGCTGACACCAAGCAATCATAATGACCAGAATCTCCATGTACAGTGTACAAAACAACGATGGGGGTGACGTTGGCAAATTTATTTCAGCTTCAAGAATGCTATTGATTAGTTCTTGTTCTATCTCTGGTGTTAATGTAGAAGGTCTTTCTGTGAACTTTACTTCTTCTTTTGCAATTTTTTTTGTTTCCTTCTAAATGACTTTTAAGAGTTGTGACAGTAACACCATATGCTCTTGATGCGCAACGCAAACCCATATCTCCGTTTTTCACTGCCGACAAAGCGCAGCCCATTTCTTCTGGTAACCACCGCCGTTCGGGTCTCATAATACTGTCAAACAAATCAATCAATCATTCAATAAAACTTATAGAAAGGAAAAACACAACAAAACCAAAAAGAGAATTGAGTACGTGAATAAAACAGCAGTGTTCTGTTTATTGTTTGTTGAGGGTAAGATGGAACAGAATGCGGCAAAGCTGGAACACTGTTCCATGTTTGCCTCTCTTATGTGTTCCATCATTGCCGCATGGCACCTGCATGGATTTTGCGTTTTTCTGTTGGATACACGTGACGTTTCAAATATTTTTTTCCGTTCAAGTTATTGCAAATCTATGAAGGTTTATCACAGCAATCAACATTTTACGTGAACGTACATAGATAAAGAGTAATAATACGAATTGTAGACGGTAGAAATAAGAAGAAGGAAGAAAAGTTTAAAAAACGTACCATTTTTTTTGTTTTGCCGCGGTAGTCATTTATTTTGCTGGAATAATATCAAGGAATGTCACTAGACATTTCTGCAAAACAATTGTTCATGAATTGTTCCCCGTTGATCGCATATTGAGGTGTTCCAAGTTGGCCGACTGTTCCGGGATTGGCGACTTTCCCTTATGTATGTATGTATGTATGTATGTATGTATGTATGTATGTATGTATGTATGTATGTATGTATGTACTAGAGGAATACCCGGCTTTGCCGGGGTGAATCGCGAGACAGAGACAGACAGCGTGGCGGTTCACCACAATCACCTTTGAAGGCGAAGTCCTGTCAAACGGGATTGAGAATTTTAGAGCTTATTTCTTAGCCCTATATTATCTGTTGTGGCTTCTCATATGCCAGAACATACAGACAGATGATAAAAATGATAAAATCGTTTATTTAACGTCACTCTGTAAAAACATTGGCGACATTTGTCTTAGATTAAGAACACACACAGGCACGCACACAAACTTTCCCTTTATGTACAGTGGTTCACCACCCTCCCACCCCCCGCACACTCTCGCTCATCTAATTAAAAATGGTGTTAAGAGATACTTGGATATAAAATGGTATTTTTAAAAGTTCTGATAAAAAATATATAGTAGCTGTATGAGAAGCAATGGCGTCAGCCGCAGCAATGTCTCTTCATATCCAGGGACCAAGTGGGTGCGTGTGCACAAGTCCAGCGATAAGTTTGGGACCTTGCCACCCAAGGTCTTTATTAAAACTTAAAAGATAGCTTAATTTTTCCTTTGAGGTATTTGGCAGGATATTTCTATTTGAGTTTATAAACTGAGTCAGGGGTTGAAAGTGGCATGAGTTCAAATCACACTCCAAAGTCAAATGAGCAATGGTGAGGTCGGATTGACAGGTGCATTTAAGCTCCAGAAATTGGTAGTTCCCAGCTTCTGCCCTTAGGCGGTTAATCCTTTTTATTACACGTGGGCATGCATTATAGGTGTTCATCTGTTTTGATGGGGCTTCCCGAATGAGCCAGCCAGAGCTTATAGCCGTGTGCATATATTTGTTCCTCCATTCTCTCCAGAGAAGAGAGTCTGTAAGGCTACTGATCTCAGAAGCAGACAATGGCAGGTCTACCTCGGAGGCGCCTATGCCTTGGGCAGCTTCTTTAGCGGCTTTGTCTGCTTTCTCGTTGCCAGGCACGTTCACGTGTGCTGGACACCAGACCAGGTTAATCTCGCTTCCTTTTTTTATAATTTTATTTGCCAGCTCCTTTATGGCAATGACAAGATCATGTCTTTTTGATCTTTTGTTAGATCTTAATGCTTCAATGGCTGCTTTGGAGTCAGAGAATATAGCTATCTTTTGAGGAGGAGTGTTCTTGAGATTGAACTGAACAAGCGACATGCAGATGGCAAGGAGCTCAGCTGAGAAGATCGAGTTTCTGTTGCACAGTTTAAATTTCCCAGTCAGGTCATCGCTGGGGATTACAAAAGCTGCGCCAGCCTTCTTGTCATCCAACACTGACCCGTCTGTGTAAACATGAACATGGCCTTTGTATACAGTATCAATGTGCTCAAGGGCTTGTATCCTGAGTAATAACTGATCATCCTTTGTAGCTGTGCAATATTCTGTGTCAAAATTCATTTCTTTCATTGTCCATGAGGGATCACGAGATATGGGGTTTTGGGCCACATCATTTGGGTCGACACTGATTTCACTAAAGAGTGAAGCATTTAATTGAGCCAGTGAGGAGAAAGTAGTGCCAAAGTGGGCCTTTTTGTTTTGGACATGATTGTAATGCGGTTGTAGCTCCTCTTTTGTTGAGTTTTGCACTGTGTTGGCTCGAACATTGTAATCTGCGCAGCACTTACGCCGCCACATGTCAAGAGGGAGGAATCCTGCTTGGTGGTATACAATGGCCTGCTTTGAATGCCTTGGGTGTCCGAGGGCAAGCCGAAGGGCACGACATTCCGCTGACTGTAGCTTATCAAGCCATTTTCGAGCCGACGAGAAGTAGGCCTCCTGTCCATATGATAGTCTTGATCTTATAAGAGCTCTGGTGATGTTTGTTAGAATAACTGGGCACTTTGCCCATGGTTGGGCAGCCAGTATTTTAAGAAGGTTGATGGTCTTATTTGCTTTGCTTAAAAGATACTTTAAGTGAGCAGTCCATAGTCCATTTGAGGTGAAAAGTACGCCCAGATATTTCACCTGCTGACTGGGTGAGACAACAGATTTATCTAGTGAGAACTGTATCTTTTCTCGATCTTCCAGTTTTCGGTTTGTAAAGACAACGAATACAGTTTTCTCGGCTGAGAGAGTGAAGCCATTCTCCCGCATATAGTTCGCAATGTTATCTATAGCTGTTTGCCACTCTTTAGAGAATTTGTGTTCTGTTTTATAGGTTTTGTTTTGATACTCTTTGCATAGAGCAATATCATCCGCATAAAGCGTCAGTTCGGCTCCATGTGTTTTAATTGTCGATATGTCATGCAGCATAATGCTAAAAAGCAGTGGAGCTATTACTGAGCCCTGTGGCACTCCCATGTCAACTTTGCGAGTGGATGATTTGGCACCTTTATAGTCAGTTTGAAAGGATCTGTTCAGTAGAAAGCTTTTTATGTATTGAAACATATTACCACTGATGCCTAATTGCTTCAATTTGAACAACAATCGTTGGTGCCATACTGTATCGCAGGCTTTTTTTATGTCAAAAAAGACAGCAAAGAGAGACTTCTTGCGTGAGAGAGCTTTCTTAATTTTGGAGGACAGTTTTACAATGTGATCCGAGACACCCCTGCCTCGACGGAAACCGGCTTGACACAGGGGTATTACCTTTTTTCTTTCCATTTCATCTTCTAGTCTGGATTTTAGTATTCTTTCATAGATTTTGCTCAGATGGGAGGTCAGAGATATAGGGCGCCAGTTGGAAGGGTCAGCTCTTGGTTTTCCAGGCTTTAAAATGGGGATCACAACAGCCTCTTTCCAAGCTGTGGGAATCAGGCCAGACTTCCAGCATGTTGAATAAAAATCCAGTAAAAGATTTAATCCTTGGTTTGGTAAATGTTGTATGACCTGATAGTTTATTGGATCAGAACCACAGGCGGATCGGACTTTTGTCACCGATGCTATAGCCGTTTTCAGTTCTTGAATGGATAAGGGAGCATTTATTTTTAAGGAAGGGTTGAGTTCTGGGTCGTTTAAGTCCTGTTTATCCTCCCACTTCTTACGGAAGAGTTCCTGCTCACATAACAGTTTATCTGTTTGGCTTGCTGCTGCAAAAATATCTGCAAACAGTTCTGCTTTTTCAGGAAGGCTTTCATATTTTTTTCCTTCGTGCATAAGAGGACGTTCAGCCTGCTTGTGTCTGCAGACAGACAAAAGCCGCTAGACCCCATCACAAACAGAACTCTATAATCCACAGGTGTTGCTTACACACACACACACACACACAAACACACACACACAGAGAAGCCGTATATATATATGTATATCTATAAATATATAGAGATAGGTGACAGTGTATTTTTCGCGTGGCTATAAATTGATTCGACCTTTTCACTTTGACAGTAAGAACAACTTACGGGTGCAAGGGAAGCGTTCTGGACAGCGCAGTGACATTCTAAAAATAGTAACGTAGAAACGGGAATATGGATTGAAGCCACACGAAGGAAGGGAGATAAACGGGGTGAATCGCGAGACAGAGACAGACAGCGTGGCGGTTCACCACAATCACCTTTGAAGGCGAAGTCCTGTCAAACGGGATTGAGAATTTTAGAGCTTATTTCTTAGCCCTATATTATCTGTTGTGGCTTCTCAAATGCCAGAACATACAAACAAACAAAAGCCGCTAGACCCCATCACAAACAGAACTCTATAATCCACAGGTGTTGCTTACACACACACACAAACACACACACACACAGAGAAGCCGTATATATATATGTATATCTATATCTATAAATATATAGAGATAGGTGACAGTGTATTTTTCGCGTGGCTATAAATTGATTCGACCTTTTCACTTTGACAGTAAGAACAACTTACGGGTGCAAGGGAAGCGTTCTGGACAGCGCAGTGACATTCTAAAAATAGTAACGTAGACTGAAACGGGAATATGGATTGAAGCCACACGAAGGAAGGGAGATAAACGCAAAACACTGGAGAAGATAAGGAAGAGTTACTGGGAATGGTGAAATGAACAGAAAAACCAAAATCGGTTCAGCGCTGCGCGCTGAGAGCACGTGTTGAAATATCTCATCGATGATATTGTGTCCGGGGTGTAGCTGAATACGGTGTCCAAATTTGAAAAAGATCCACCGAGAACTTTGGCGTTGTGATGTGGTCTAGCGGCTTTGGTGTGTCGGTATGGGGGCCCGGGTAGCTGAGGTGGAACTAAAATCGGTTCAGCGCTGCGCGCTGAGAGCACGTGTTGAAATATCGACCAGGTTGTGTCCTGTCCCGGGTATACCTGAATATGCCCACAAAATTTGAAGCAGATCCATCGAGAACTTTGGCCGTGCATCGCGCACACACACACACACACACACACACACACACACACACACACACACACACAGACAGACAGACACAAGTCGTATATATATATAGATGTATGTATGTATGTATGTATGTATGTATGTATGTATGTATGTATGTATGTATGTATGTATGTATGTATGTATGTTTGTATGTATGTATGTGTGTATGTGTGTATGTATGTGTCTGTGTGTGTCTGTGTCTGTATGTGTGTATGTATGTATGTCTGTATGTATGTATGTACCTCGTACGTATTTTCTGCGAGAGGAATTATATATATATATATACACACGCACACACACACACACACACACACACACACACACACACACACGTACATACACACGCACACACAACATCACCATCATCATCATCATCATATATATATATATCAGGAAAATGTTAATTATGACCGCCTTTTTTATTTTATACTTGTCAAAATATCTACTTTCTCTAGCATATAATTAAACCAAACATACGCACACGGGTACATAAGGACATTGACCAACTGTTGCGGTGATACCCTCTTCACTGCCAGGTTCCAATTAGTCGGAAAAAGCAAATGACTTTATTACTTAGCGACTATCACGTGTTTGATCCAATTATACACAATGAGCTTTATATAAAAGGAAAATGCAGAGTCATAGGAACATAACGGTACCAAAATCAAGAGTAATGGTCAAGAAACATAGACGCACGAAGCAATTGTAAACTGTGACTGTCGTACGTAACAGCTTAGTTTAAGCATATCTTAAGATGATGTTTGAAATGTGATGTAAGTTTTTTAACAATAGCTCCATTTTTCCAGTGTAGGGAGAAAAATAACATTGACTAAGATATTTTCGAACATTTTCTTTTAAAGACGAGTGGGTGTGACATGTTTTGCAGTATATTGGAAGAACGAACGAACGAACGAACGAACTTTATTACTCAAGGATGGAGATTTTAGGCTGACGCCTAGTCTTACAATCTGTCCCTGCTAAACTAAGCCATACTAATAGAGACAATAAAAGGACAATCATCAATCACAATCATACAGTATTACAAACTACAACATTACCTATACGAATACATAATGCATAACAGAACATTGAAATGTACATGTATGTCAATAAAATACAAAGGAAAAGAAAAGTCGACTCGCACAAACACGCGCGCCGTATGCCTGCAATCACGCTCGCACACAATCCAACACACACTCGCACACACCCCCTCCCCTCCACAAACACACACCCGCACACACACACACACACACACACACACACACACACACACGTACATACACACGCACACACAACATCACCATCATCATCATCATCATCATCATCATCATCATCATCATCATCATTATCTTCGTCAACATTATTATCATCATCATTTGGCTGAACAAAATGTATAGAGGTTATGATAGTGATGCATTCTTGCTTCTGGTGATTAAATAAAATAGGAACAGCTTCAAAATGTGACTGTTCGTGACAACAGATATTTGCGAAGCTGCGATTTGAAGTGTTTAATCGTGCTCGAAGAGAGAGAGAGAGAGAGAGAGAGAGAGAGAGAGAGAGAGAGAGAGAGAGAGAGAGAGAGAGAGAGAGAGAGAGAGAGAGAGAGAGAGAGAGAGAGAGAGTCATACAACCCTATTATTCTTCCTCCGGCCGTGAGATTCCCCAACGCCTCCGTAAAAATAAAAATAAAAATGTGTCAGCAGTCCATTACAGACAGTGTCTTTAACCTACGACGAAAGAGCCATTGCCACATCAAAGGCGGTAGACACGATGTTTTGCAGACCCTATAATCATGACTAGACGGATATTCATGGTCAATAACTTAGCGGGGAAGACAAAAAAAGCCCTTGGTGTCTTATCAAAATAAACCAAGTCACGACTGGAAGTAAAAACGTCTGGAGCATCATTTAGCTCCTTTTCTGCTGCCTGACATCCATTTCCATGAGTAATGGTGTTAAGAGGATATTAGTTATTACCCACGTTTGCGGTGTCCCCAAATCGACTTCAACATTGTGAAATCTGGGCTTTGGGTCTAAACGTGACGAAGAGAAGCTTCCAAAACATTCGGACATTAACTTTCTCAGCTAAATCAAGGCGAGACATTTGATTTTATCTCAGCATTCGATGCCATTGCGAATCAAGGCTCTATACAGAGACAAAGGAGCTGTGGCCATGTGGGAAATTCCTTAAGTTCCCTAAATAAACCAGCCCCCGTAGCGCAGTAGTTAGCGCATCGGGCTGCGGGCCGGGAGGTCGTGGTTTGAATCCCATCAGGGTCATGTGGGTTTTTCGGGCTACGGCTTTTTACCCAGAGTGGAAGTGCTATGGTTCCTATGGGAAGGCTGGGATCACACAGCCGAGTGTCATTCACTTAACGAATGCGACTTTGAGGGTGCTCAGGTTCTGTTTACCTGACCAACACCGCAGATGCGGCAGGTCTCGGGCCTGGTTGACACCAGGATATATTATGACAGTAAGCGTAGAGTGCTGCCCTGTCACGTAGTCTCAAACCAAATTGGATATCCAAAGCATCATCATTATAATCATCCTCATCTCATTAATCATCCAAATTATAAATTGTCCTTGCTCTTGTGGCCCTTCATGCCCGGAGCTCTCATGGTGACCTTGGTCTCAGTGTTCCTGTTCGATCCTTCCCTGAATAGTAGTTCTGCTGTCAGTCTTCACCGTGTGACGTTCTGGGGGGTCGACGGAGGGACATAGTGGCGGTCTCACTCAGTGTGGCTCCGCGACCCAACAGTCAATAGGCTTATTTAGTACAGGCTTTTTTCAACCAACCACATTCGTTTCGTGCCATATAAGGAAGTGCTACATCACAAATGTTCTGTACACGTCACTTCCGGTTGGCGGTGAAACGAAGTTCACACCAAAAACACAAACGACTTTCGTTGATTTGGGCGATTCTACGAATCTACTTTCGTTGACTTTGTACTCATGTTTTGGTTATTTCTGTATGGAAACCTTTAGTTTATTGGATATAGGTTATTTACCTTATATACCTGATCGTTATTTTAACTGTTCATATCTTCCTACTTTAAGGTCTGGAGTCGATCTTTCACTGCATTTCTGTAGCATACATTTGCCTAGGTTGCGCTTGGGAAAATCAAAGCTGGCGGCCCGGAGCCGGTTGCCGCTTCACGACTTTAGAGTTCTATTTGGTTTAAACAAGATTTTATTAAAGAAGTACATGTATATGCGATACAGACATTTGTGACCACACAACAAGCTAAGCTTATATTAAGTGTGGTTATAAATATGTACATCTAGATAGGAAATATTATTTCACGTGATGTCGAGGTCAGAGAATTGCTCATACCCTTATTAGAAATGTAAAACAGACAAGATACATTTTTTACAAAAAAAGAAGAAAACATATAACAAAAATTTTTTGGGGGAGATATGAGTCGGTAAGGTGGGTATACAGGGGAGGGGGGGGGGGGGGGGGGGTCAGAGAGACGATGACTGTCACAGACTTGCCAATTATATGTTTCTGCAGCAGCAATAATTTCGTCCAAAATGTTGTCCAAACTAATTAAGCTGAGGTTAGTCATGTGAATACACAGAAAAACCTTAAGTAAGATTCACTCAAGCTTGACTTTCAGTAAAATCGTTAAACAACATGACCTACCAATAATCAGATACTGGATCATTAACATGGTGACCACTGGGTAATCAAAATCTATCACTTAACCTTATAAAACTATGTACCTTTTCGAATATTTCAATGTTTTCAGTAAGACGTAGGTTTGGCAGACCAAATAATAAACATTGTACATTTTGATGATCATTCGGTAATGTGTGTATTGTTAGCCTTCGGACATCATCGTAATTGCTACAAAATAATAAATAATGTTCAACATCTTCATTACGATATCCGCACTCACAAGTCGGGTTATCACTTAAGTGGCGTTTCATCATATCATCATTTAAATCGCTCATTTCTAATCTTAATCTACAGTGTATAATTCCTTCTTTTCTCTTCCCATAATAATATTGAGGAGGAACTTTACTATCTGAACGACCTAGAAAATGTTTAAACTGGCTAATTAATTTTGTTGATTTGATATTGTCTGGTAGAGAATTCCATGTTCGGGTAGTGCTGAGAACAAATGACTTGTTATACAGTTCAGTTCTGTGTGGTGGTACGACCCGTTCAAGTGGGTTTCGTCTATGATAGGGGTTTACAGTCGAGACAAGAGGAGGCAATAAATCAGCTACGTTCTGTGAACATTTCCCGTGTACCATTTTGTGATACAAAATTAATTTATGTCTTTCCCGTCTTAGTTTTAAACAACTGAAGCCTGATTCGTCATATAATTTTTGGTGGTTTGTTCCTTTAACTGCTCCGACAATTACCCTTAAGGCCTCGAGGTGGAGCTGTTCCAAGATGTTTGATAACCCTTCTGTACAACTGTCCCAGACGACATCGGCGTAATCAAAGTGTGGTAATACGTAAGATGCAAGGGCGGATCTGGGGGGGGGTTACACGGGTTACGTAACCCCCCCCACCCCCCCAAAAAAGAGGTAATTTATTGGCTGAGGATGCACCAGATAGCTCTATTTTGCTTCTTTGGATAAAAAAAATTTCCGGGGGGGCATGCCCCCGGACCCCCCTAGAGGCTTACCGTCAACTTGTATCTTCGCAGTCATTTTGTAACCCCCCCCTCCAAAGTGAATTGATCCGCCCTTGAGATGTATACATAATTTCTAAAGATTTTCTACTAAACCTGTGCTTGTAAAATTTCAAACAGTTAATCAATAACATTACTTTACTTGCAATACTGTTTAATATGAACATTCCACTTACAATCATTTTGTAAGACAACGCCCAAGTGTTTGTGGTGGGCAGTGTCCTGAACATCGAGTTCTATTTCTTCCCTAATATCAGTAGAATACTTATATTTATAGGGCAGACCTTAATTTGTGAACTGTCCTACTTTGAACAGTTATAAATTGTATGAGGGGAGCTTCGGGCTGCAAATTAATCGCACATAACACACATCGCACATCGCGCTTCTTCTGCGAACAGAACTTCTCTGCTGGCGTCAGTCTAAACCGCGACACTTTTTAACATGCACTGTTGAGTTTCGTTGTGCGCGCGCATCCCAGCGGGCAAGAGAAAATGAGGTGGTGAAGAGAAAGTGGTGGGCTTTTTCCTTGTCTCTAAATCTAGTTAATGTCGTTAGCAGGGGGCCTGGGTAGGTAGTGGGCTGCGTCCGTTAGCTTGGGACAGACCCACTACTGAACACCGTCGAAGTGACTCAGCAGAAGTGCAGTGTCATCTTTCGAGGGTAGCCTACCGCAGCGACCCGACATCCCCCCCCGGAGCGTCTGTAAAATCGACAAGTCTGGCAGCAGAACGAAATTTAGATGTGGATGGTGCAGTGAATGCAGGGACGGGGCGGTGTGAGAGAGAGCAAAACGGGACAAGGAACAGATGTAAAGAAGGAAAAAAAACAAAAACAATTCCTTGAATATAAGTTCCATATATATCTGTTAAGATATTTTTTAAATCTCGGAAGTAAGTCTCTGCTGACTTTCAGTTGTTTCTTCCACAACTTTGATTGTGTGTATACATATATATGCGGATTTAATATACCAGTACGTGTCGGGTCTAGGTACTAAAACAATGGTCCTCCTCAGGACTAGATTTCCTTGTGATACGTCCCCCACAAAGGGACTTTGCATTGTAAATCTCCGTCCCCCTTGAGGAGGGTCTGATGCTCCAAATAGGCTGTCTGTGAAGGGATACTTTTTTCTCTCTCTTTCTCTGCTAAGAGATTTTAACAAATCTCGGAAGAAAGTCTCTGCTGACTTTCAATTGTTTCTTTCACATTTTCTGATGTTTTATATATAGGCCCATTGCAGAAACTCAAGTTAACAACAGCATTTCTACTCGGCGCGCGCGGTATGAGAATCACGGGTCGTAACGCTCTGGAATTGGTCATCCGCCGCCATGTTGGATGCCTTGCACGATCTCTGACAGTGCTTGAGCGTTGGGTGGCGACTCGACAAAAGTGAAAATGACACGTTGTGTGGCCAAAAACTGCAGTCAGCAGGCACACTTTAGGATCCCTTAAGTTGTTTACCATCAGGGTGACAACTGGAAGGAAGTTACTGAGCGGAGAAGACGATTATAACTGGTTATTTTTTGCTGTGTGCAGTGCGCTAATCAACAATTGTCCATCGGTTGTGCCTTTAGAGTGAACACTGTGATAGGATGCTTTGAAAATTATACTTTGCAGTAGTTACCTGAGCTGCATTGTACCTCATTTGCCTGTCTTAAGAGCTTTATCTTGTGAATTTTGGTGCACTGTCTGCATGGTAATTTGAGATAAAGAATAAATAAATGAATATAATAATGTATTCTTGCTTTACTTTTTATATTTAGTCAAGTTTTGACTAAATATTTTAACATCGAGGGGGAATCGAAACGAGGGTCGTGGTGTATGTGCGTGTGTGTGTCTGTGTGTGTGTGTGTGTGTGTGTGTGTGTGTGTGTGTGTGTGTGTGTGTGTGTGTGTGTGTAGAGCGATTCAGACTAAACTACTGGACCGATTTTTATGAAATTTGACATGAGAGTTCCTGGGTATGAAATCCCCGAACGTTTTTTTCATTTTTTTGATAAATGTCTTTGATGACGTCATATCCGACTTTTCGTGAAAGTTGAGGCGGCACTGTCACGCCCTCATTTTTCAACCAAATTGGTTGAAATTTTGGTCAAGTAATCTTCGACGAAGCCCGGACTTCGGTATTGCATTTCAGCTTGGTGGCTTAAAAATTAATTAATGACTTTGGTCATTAAAAATCTGAAAATTGTAAAAAAAAAATAAATAATTTATAAAACGATCCAAATTTACGTTTATCTTATTCTCCATCATTTGCTGATTCCAAAAACATATAAATATGTTATATTCGGATTAAAAACAAGCTCTGAAAATTAAATATTTAAAAATTATTATCAAAATTAAATTGTCGAAATCAATTTAAAAGCACTTTCATCTTATTCCTTGTCGGTTCCTGATTCCAAAAACATATAGATATGATATGTTTGGATTAAAAACACGCTCAGAAAGTTAAAACAAAGAGAGGTACAGAAAAGCGTGCTATCCTTCTTAGCGCAACTACTACCCCGCTCTTCTTGTCAATTTCACTGCCTATGCCATGAGCGGTGGACTGACGATGCTACGAGTATACGGTCTTGCTGAAAAATGGCATTGCGTTCAGTTTCATTCTGTGAGTTCGACAGCTACTTGACTAAATATTGTATTTTCGCCTTACGCGACTTGTTATGTTGTGCTGTTGTGTTAAAAAGGCAGATCCCCTTTGGACTCATGCATGCACAGTTTTCTTCATTTTGTCTGCATACACAGTGAAATATGCAAAAAGAACAAGAGTGCAATGAAGAAAACTAACAAAGACGGCATCCAATATGGCGGCGCGAAGAGAGTATGAGCGGAGTTGTGCCCCTTATGGCTAAAGCTAGCTGATCCATTTGATAACGTCACGCCGAGTAAGAAGAATGAATTGGACCTATATATCCCATGAGCTGCTTCTTTGTCTCTGTAATGCCACTATGGGTATATATGTTGTATTTTTTGGCTTCAATAAATACATAATGGGCTCAAAAAAATATATCATAGTACCGATTCCGGTTTGGCCGAGGAACTATACTTCTGTCTACCCTAGACCCTGCACCGAACATGTTTCAGTGGATTGAAGAGCATTGCTCACATGGCTAAACTAAAAAACACCACAACATTCACAGGAGACAAAACCATGATACGTATCTGAGGTTTGCGATTCAATAAACAAAGCGTTTATCTTTACACGTTGGGTGCAGGTCGAGTCAAAAAAGAACAAAAGCGAAGAATCAACTGATAGTGACAGCAAACGAACCTCGCTGTTCTGATTGGAGGTGAAGCTAGAGTAACCTCCCTTCCACGAACACTGCACCACTGATCTAAAAATGCACACTGATCTAACAAAACAAAAATTAAATGGCACGTTGCACTGACACAAGGTGAATCAATGAAACACTATGCAAGACTGAAAATGAAGTGGAAACAACTCTTAACTGCACAGCGGGTCGAGTTCTCCAAGCACAGTTTCATCTAACCTTACGAAACACAAAGTTCAGTTTGAACAGAAGCACGATGATCGACAGACAAAACCATAACAATTACAAGGTAAATTAGCTTTCCTTGTGTAGCGATCAGCGTCTGCAATTAAAACGCACTCACACAAATGTCAACAGCACTGATTCTAAATCTACATTGCAACCTTAGGTAAATTCAGCGACACTCAATTAAACAATGATTGTACCATGTAAACAAACAACAGGGTACAAACATTCAGTCATGATTCACCCATCAATAGCAACAGCCTCAGTGCAGAACTCAAGAAGTCTGCAGCAAGCACTTCCATTCCTTTTTTCTTTAAAAGGCCCAATATCCAACTACAGCATCAACATCAATATCTTTCCCACACAAGCAAGCTCCACAGCTAGTCACCAGCACACAGAGTAACATTATTCAACAAAGATTCCCCACCCCCCTAAAGGTGTGTGTGTGTGTGTGTGTGTGTGTGTGTGTGTGTGTGTGTGTGTAAGGGTATGTGTGTGCATGTGCAAGCTATTTCTGAGCGTTCCATGGCACGGGCATTGTCGGTGTTACCCAAAGGCAAAGGGGAAGAACCCTATTATCACTGACCACCTTGAAGCTCGATTAGACTTTAGATCTGCAGCCAGAATACTGAGATTACCTTCTGCAAAGTTTAACAAATTAAACACATGATGTACGCTCAAAATCAAATAAGTTGTTTCAGACCTTTTTAAATTGACATCCAACCAAAGCAATTCACTCGCGCGCACGCGCGTGTGTGTGTGTACTTGCGTACGGGTGTGTTCGTGTCTCTGTGTGTGTTCAACAAGCAAAGATGCACTGCGTCAGTGTACCTTTTTCGCTGGCCGGTTCGCTTCGTCATCCAGCACAGGCTGTTTCATCCATTTTTCGAGCATGTCAAACTGTTTTGCTTTACACTGCAGTAAGTTCATGGTTATATGAAGGTATCCAAGAGCTCAGCAAGCGTGTGTTTCATCCTGATGGAGTAAAATCTGTCCAAACGGCATTCAACACGCAGTTCAAAGGAGCGGCCATGATGCCGTTTTAGACAGAATTTGACACTACCAGTATGGGTTGATCAACGCAAGCATGATCGGAAAAATTAACCCAGAGAGATATTTCACGTACATGAAATGACTGGTTAAATCTAAAGAAAGTTATTTAGTAAAATGTTAGTTTCTTTTAGTAATTCTACACTCCAGCACAAGACTTAAACTAGAATTGGGATCCGAGTCAGCCAAACCGGTTTTGCCAACCGTAGCCTGGAACTGTGACCTTGGACCGACTCAGAACCTAAATCGAAACTGTCTTTGATTCAATGAAAACTTTCATTGTGTGTGCTTTCTTTAATATCTTGAAACTAAAATGCATTCAAAAGTAACTCGAACAGTGGTTTGAATGTAGATTTAACACACATTTACGGATGCACTTGTTTGCACTTCATTTCTTCAGCGACGTTGCTTTAGCATGGGGTAGTGGAAAGGAACACACCTCGCTGGCTCACCTATTTTACACACCACAGACAACTACAGTGCTTTGTTGTGTTCCACGTTGTTTTTGGTGTACGCATGGGATATACATGTTACAACACTCGTGATTTTTTATATGGCTTGTATTTCAGTCAAGACCCAGCGGATGAATATCATAGGGATCCACGAGCCTGTGGCGAATGGATCCCGATGATATTCCCGCTGGGTCTTGACTGAAATACAAGCCATATAAAAAAACCACTCGTGTTGTAACCTATACATATAGGCAAATATTTAAAAACAATCTCCTCAAAAGTTTTTGTGATGAATATGGAATATGTTTATTAATGATGATCCACATTTTTGCCCCCACGAAAATATATATATGAGGCCATTGTATTACGTCACTCCATTCAGTTCCCTACACCATCAATTCATCCTCCATTGATCGCTCTGAAGAAGCTTCCCGTGGGGGCGAAAATTCGGCATTACAATATATTTTATATTCATTGAACAAAACTTTTAAGGAGATTGTTTTAAAACATTGTTAGCGGCGCTCTCATTCTAAATTTCTAGTATTTAAGAAAATATTTTAAAACAATCCTCAAAAGGTTTTTTTACAAAATTTATATAAAAAATATTTATAAAAGATATGTTTATACACTGCCGAACTAACACAACAAATCAAAGCAACACCTTCAACCCTTGAAATGTTTTAATACGACATGTAACCGTTCGAGTCATGTAAACAAAATCACCAACAAAGAAATTTCATTTGCGCAGCAACCGTCGGAAGTACCCCACCCCCCTTTCGAAAAGTGGCAAGAAAGTTCTGTCAGTTTGTTCAAGTTCAGTAACGGGTGTGGCCACCTCGGGCTGCAAGGCATTCACCGATCCGTGAGCGCATTGAGTTTACATGATTCTGGAGCATCTGTTGAGGGATTGCCGTCCACTCCTGCTGCAGGAATCGGAAGAGCTGGTCCACATCAGCAGGTGGGGGGTGATTGTCCCTCACCCGGCGTCCAATGATGTCCCAGAGGTGTTCTATGGGCGCCAAGTCGGGGGATCGGGCTGGCCAGTTCATCCTCACAATCTGCTGACGCTGCAGAACATCTTGGACCACCCTAGCGCGATGAGGGGTCGCGTTATCGTCTTGGAGCATAGCGCCGGCACCCATGGCTTGCAGTGTAGGGATGATTTGAGGCCTCACGATTTCATCCCTGTACCGCACGCCGGTAAGATTGCCTCTAATACGGTACAGGGGGGAAGCCAGCCCACACCATAACTGAACCGCCTCCATACCTGTCATGTTCCTGGACACAGGCATCGATGAAACTTTCACCCGGACGTCTCCAAGCGCGTATGCGGGCATCACAGGAAGAGAGAGTGAACCGGGACTCGTCTGTAAAGAGTACCCTGCCCCACTGCTGTCTGTTCCAACGCCGATGGTTGCGGCAGAACGCCATTCTGGCCCGGCGATGACCTGGTGTGAGGGGCGGACGGACGACAGTTCTCGAGTGCAGGCGCACCTCACGCAGACGACGGGTCACAGTCATGCGACTGATGGTGACGTTGGTAGCGGCCCTGAAGTTGCCTATCAACGTCCTGCGGGTGTTGGTTCGGTTACGTAGAGCCAAGAGCTGGAGGTAGCGATCGTCTCTTCGATCTGTACATCTTGGGCGCCCAGACCGAGGTCGCTCAACAGCACTTCCGGTAGTCTGGAAGCGTTGGTGGAGCTGCTGAATAACAGAGTGGCTCACTCCTAGCCGTCTGGAAACTTCTCTGCCAGACACGCCGTCCTGCAGCCATCCCAGCGCCCGTCCTCGATCCAATGTTGTCAGTTTCGTTCTTGGAGGCATGCTTACTGAGCTCTGGTGCGCGCCCCTAAATACCCATTCCTGTGCAACTTTCGTTGAGGAGTTTTCAGTATAGCCATGGTTTGCTCGTGCACCATGCCAAACACCGACTGCAATACTGCTTCTTCAGCTAAAGTCGAGCAAATTTCATAGGAAATTATCGTGTTTTGACAACCTTTTCACTGCCCCTAAAAACGGTGTTGCTGAACTGCAATGCGTGCAAAACAAGGTCAGGCACGTGCAGCAGTGAGACAGGCTTCTGGAAAACCCAAGTTGGCCATTTTTTCGTCATGCAGTGTTGGCATAAAAAATAACAACGGAAAGCTGCGCAAATCAGAGGCCGGCCCTTAACTTTAGTTCGGCAGTGTATATAAAAGATAAAATTTGGAAACAAAAGATGAGACATTCTGGCTTGGTGTTGAACTTTTTATTGTGATGTATAAAAGATATATATATCTCTCTCCGGCCTCCCTTTACGAACAATTTGAACGTTTGTATTGCCGTCGTTTCCTTGATGATGATGGAATGCGTAGAATCATTACTTCTTCCAGACAAAAGCAATTGTTTCAGGTCTTTTTACAGCTGCTGTCGAGGAGAAGATGGCTGCCATGGTCCGTTCCTTTGTCTTCTGGTGCCAAACCAGGAAGTGAACCAGACACTGGCGTGTATTTTTGTCTAGGAAACAACGCACGACTGGTGCGCTGGCTCGTTAATCGCCCTGGTTTTCTGTTTCATGTCTTTGGTTTTTTTGTGTTCTTCAGACCCTCTTTCTCATCGTGTCTGTCTGCCTACTGCCCACCTCTGTGTTCCTTATTAATCAATCAGCCAGTCCATCAGTCAGTGGCTTGCTCGCTTGATCCGTCACTGAGCCACTCTACCGTGATGCAAGCCTTTTGCAATAATGTTTTGCACATGTCCAACAAAATCAGAATTAAAAAAATGGAATGGTTGTTTGAAATTAACGTCAAAGAAAGTTCTCAGTTGACAATTCTAGGGGTAAAAAGCCGCTGAATAGCAATTAAAAAAAAATAACAAAAACCGTCCCTTTGTCACGATGACAGTGCGGAGTATGACTCTTGGCCTGGAGCTCTGAATGGGGCTCATAAGACACGTCAATCCACTGAAAATAAAAACAGGTGTCGTGGAGGGGCTAGCGAGCTTTTCGTCATCAAAAACGTTTGATACATCGGATTCTTATCATTTTTCTCGCTGGGCTGTTGTTGTCGTTGTATTCATTTCTGCTGGCGAACTCTCTGCCTTTGCCTTTGTCTGTCTGTCTGTCTGTCTGCTTCTCTCTCTCTTTCTCTTTGTTTTCTCTCCCCCCCCCCCCACCTCTCTCTCTCTGTTTCTCTCTCTCTCTCTCTATTTCTCTCTCTCTCTCTCTCTCTCTCTCTCTCTCTTTCCAACCCCCCCCCCCCCCCCCATCCACCAACCGCTGCAGAGCACGTTTACCTCTTGTACGGTGCATCTTATTTCAGATCTATATATATTAACACTACAGCATTTCTCATATTTCATTCTTTTTGGCGTCAAGTTCCCACAGTGGAGATAGTGTTGCTGCTTTGTCGGGTAATGGATTGATTGACACTGATGCAGTGCTGCCCATGTTTCCGCGTTTTGCTAAAGGCTAATGGTGCCGAACGATGGTGCACTGTCACTAAGGAGATCTCAAACATTCAAAATAGTGTAGAAAAAAACCAAAAACACTTCCATCCTTGAAATAGCCTTGCAGATCACAATCAATATGGTTCTTACGTAAATTAAAAGAATCCTTTCCTGTGCTGTTTGAGGTTTTTTCAAATGCCTTTTTTATGAGTCTATTTGAAAGAAAAACAACAACTGAAGAGACAAAAACCCACATATGCATATATTGCTATTCTGATTGACACGTGGGGGGATTCGGGGGTTGCAGAAGCCTATTATATTAGATGTATTTATCTACTATTACCAGCAGTCGACACGCGGTGATACATATGCCCTTTGACTTTTCCTTGGGGATATCCGGTACTAAAAAAAAGAATACGGGATTGTGGGAAAGCTGCAGTCAAGGGCACTCACGCACTATATTTGATTTTCAATACACACTCAAACCCTTTGGGATAAATAAAACAGAATGACATCTATATCTATATACGGCTTGTGTGTGTCTGTCTGTCTGTGTGTTCGCTATGCACGGCCAAAGTTCTCGATGGATCTGCTTCAAATTTGGTGGGCGTATTCAGGTAGACCCTGGACACAATCTGGTCGATGAAAATTTTCAACACGTGCTCTCAGCGCGCAGCGCTGAACCGATTTTGGTTTTTATGGTTTTTCTGTACATCCATTCCCAGTAACTCTTCCTTATCTTCTCCAGTGTTTTGTGCGTTTATCTCCCTTCCTTCGTGTGGCGTCAATCGCGTACGGTGCGCCACTCACCCGGAGAAGCCACTCGGGTATTCGGCTCTACTTCTTCCCGGCGAAGCCGGTACCCGGCGAAGCGGGTAATCATCTAGTACAAGTATATATTGCATGACTTCCCTTCTTTGTCTCTGTTATTCTAGTGAGAAAATATCCAGCGATATTTCTCCCGTAGGCCTAAAGTTCGGCCTTGACCTAGGCAAAATAACTTGCGCAGCCGCAAGGACAAGTAAATGGAAAACTTGAACGGAATTTACAGCTGGAGCACGTGGGTAGCACCCGCACAACGTTTTCACTTAACGTTTATTTCGTGCGTAGTGTTCTTCTTCTTCGGCGTTCCAGCGTAGTGTTAAAATTGCGCCTTGCCAAGACTGACACACAATATAGTTCTACAACTTCTCCTTACTTTGGTCATGCCATAAATACGTTACAGCTCCGAATCATCCATGGTATCACGTGGTATTTTTTCTCGACGGGGTGAATGAATATAATGAAGTCACACTCGGCAGAGCCTCAAGTGACGTCATCATATTCATTGACCCAGTCTCGACAAAATACCACGCGATATCATGGTTGGACGGAGCTGTAACTTATACATAGAGTTCAGAAAAGAAGAAAACAAGTCGCGTAAGGCGAAAATACAACATTTAGTCAAGCTGTCGAACTCACAGAATGAAACTGAACGCAATGCAATTTTTCAGCAAGACCGTATACTCGTAGCATCGTCAGTCCACCGCTCGTGGCAAAGGCAGGGAAATTGACAAGAAGAGCGGGGTAGTAGTTGCGCTGAGAAGGATATAGCACGCTTTTCTGTACCTCTCTTCGTTTTAACTTTCTGAGCGTGTTTTTAATCCAAACATATCATATCTATATGTTTTTGGAATCAGGAACCGACAAGGAATAAGATGAAAGTGTTTTTAAATTGATTTCGAAAATTTAATTTTGATCATAATTTTTATATTTTTAATTTTCAGAGCTTGTTTTTAATCCAAATATAACATATTTATATGTTTTTGGAATCAGAAAATAATGAAAAATAAGATGAACGTAAATTTGGATCGTTTTATAAGAAAAAATATTTTTTTTACAATTTTCAGATTTTTAATGACCAAAGTCATTAATTAATTTTTAACACTATTGTGACTAGCACTGCCACGGCGTTTACGTCCTGCCTGCCCAAGCTTGCCACCAAGAAACTTCCCAAAAATCAGTAACTGTAAAGAAATCTGTCTAGCAAGCTTGAATTAAGTCCAATCACCACCAAATTTTGTGTACTAATTCAACAATGGATGCCCAGTTCAGTCGTGCTATTTATAAGTTTGTCACGCGATTTGTTTTAGCAAAGGGGGGTGAAAGGGGGATAATTTGTGTTTTTTAACGTTTTTTTGTGTGTGTTTTATTTTCTACTGCTTTTTTTAAAAGTTATTTTTTAACAGAAAGTATTATAAATAATGTTATAACCAAACAAGGTGTAAAACCTATGAATTAGCTGAAATATTGTTAACATTGTACACAGAAATAAGGAGACAGTACAAAGAAAAAAACAAGCAAATCACGCATTCACTCACAGCATCCTGACTCAAATGAAACAAAACTGTAGATCTAACACTCACCAAATGATGTCTAGGTAATCCATATTGAATATAAGTCACATTTTCACAACAAAGTACCAACTGTACACCTATGAACAATTCCAAAAGGATTTGAAGGCTCCAGCCATCCATTGTTATCAGTGCTGCCACGCCCCCATAGCTCCTGCACGATTCCGAGATACATGTTCGTCTAGCAGTATCACCGCCAACCACGTGTAGTTTGCCGACTCGTACTAGCAACAACGGGACTGTTTCTTCCTCACTTTCACTGCTTGTATCGCTTTCGTGAGGCGAAAACGATACGTCCGAATCATGCTCTACGGGATCCTCTAGGTCCAACATCCGGAGAATCTCCTCCCGAGACAAGGCTCGCCTTTGATTCATTTTTTTTTCCTCAAAAACGCACACAAATCAGGCGGATTTGCAAATGGCAGAAGGGGACGCCAAGTGTATCAAGGGAAACAATTCAATTTATTTGCAAGCTTCAAAAACCGGGAAGCAATCACGAGTCGTGTACCCTCTATGGCTGGTACTGAAAAATGCGCTTCCCGTCCATGGGCGTGTCAGCGCTGGTACTGATTTATCAGTGTCCCGTCGCGAAAGTGTTAAGCCACCAAGCTGAAATGCAATACCGAAGTCCGGCCTTCGTCGAAGATTGCTTGGCCAAAATTTCAATCAATTTGATTGAAAAATTAGGGTGTGACAGTGCCGCCTCAACTTTTACAAAAAGCCGGATATGACGTCATCAAAGATATTTATCGCAAAAAAGAAAAAAATGTCCGGCGATATCATTCCCAGGAACTCTCATGTCAAATTTCATAAAGATCGGTCTAGATCGCTCTACACACACACACGCACAGACACGCACAGACACACACACACACACATACACCACTCGTCTCGATTCCCCCTCTATGTTAAAACATTTAGTCAAAACTTCACTAAATGCAAAAACACGTTTAAAAATCATGATTTACAAAAGTCTTTGGGGACTCGAACTCGAGCCCATCGGCTTCAGTGGCAAACGTCTTACCACCCCACCACAAGGCTTACACCATCGAGGCGTGAAAACTAAGACTTGAACTGCCAACGTTATTGCCACGTGCCCGAGTTTTCGGATCGAGCATTTGTTGACTCGTCGTTTTCCCCGTTTGTATTTGCGTTTTCTTGATATCAGTGTGGGCTTGTGACTGAACGACAGTTACGGTACACATGTACTTTTGCGCATCCGTTTGAACTCGTGAACTCGTGGTACCTCTGTGCTATCGGGGACTCAAACCTGTACTATCGGGGATCCACTAAGGTTTCCGAGACTGTGTTTTGTCTGTATTGAAATGGTCTGGCGGAAGAGCCGATTCTTAAATTTGCATAGGTAAAATTGGTGTCTTTTTGAACCTCTGGGTTGGGTTTATGTTTAAGTATCACGCGAGATTACGCGCGCTTTCTTTTCTGGGGCTTTTTTTTTGCTTGGAATCCTTGAGTGGAGAGGACGTGTGTTTTGTGCGGCGTGGATGCCGTTGTGTGACATGTCTGTCACGGGCTGAAATCCTTTCGGGATGTGAAGATTTCTTTGCTGAATGGCGGAATGTGCGACGGGGTTTCAGTAGACGGGGTTTTGTTACAGGGATTCAGTTAGTTTTCGTTAGAGGGGTTCAGTTAGGTTTTGTTAGATTGTTTTTTTGGGGGAATTGTTTTTGGGTTGTTTGTTTTAGATTAGAGTTCTATTGTTTTTTTTAAATTTTTTTTATTAAAGTTGAGAGTGAGGATTTAGAGTAGAGTTTTGGAGTGTAGTTTGGAGGGAGGATTTAAAGTATTGTTTTAAAGTATTGTTTTAGAGTGGGAATCTAAAGCATAGCTTTAGAGTAAAGGATTTAGAGTGTTGTTTTGGGTTGTTCTAGTTCTAGAGAGTAATACATTGGAAGTTTTGTATTGAAGGTAAACCCCCACTTTCCCACACATTCCCCTCATCATCTTATGGAAATAAAAAACTTGGTAATTTAACTTGTGTCAGTTGCTTTGAGTGTTTGAGCTTGGTGAGAAAGGGGCACTCTGTATTATTTGACCCCGTGATCAGGGTAAAGGACATTTGGCACTCGGTTACATTTGGCGCTGCGAGCAAGGGTGGGTTGGGGGTGTTACTGCTAGGGCTAGAATTAGTGTAGGCTAGGGGACCCCGTCGCACAGGGAGAGGATGGGAGGCATGCAGTCCGGACGCGGACTGGTGTGGAGAAGGAGACAGACGTGTGAGAGTTGGATCAAAGTCCGGGCGTGACGTTCACGGATGCGGCTTTGTGATCAACTTTTCTTTTTAGTCTGTTAGTCCGTGGAGGAAGGACTACAGTGATTAACATTCTTCAGACGTTTATGGAGGACTATTTGCATACCGTGCAAAAGGAAAGAGTTGGGGAGTGGATCATCCCTGGAAAAAGTGTGTTTGATTGTGTTGTATTGAGGTGATATTATGACTGACATGTGTAGTTGTATGTTTGGTTACGCTACATGGTGGTGATGTGATGACTAACACTTGTGGTTGTATGTATGGGTGTTAGTGTGGTTTTTGTTGCAAGCCGTGTGCTTGGGGCGTGAGTTATGCGCTTGCCGGTTAATTTGTTTTAAGGAAACATGGTAAACAACATTTACATGTTGAAATACCAACATATATAACATATTGGAAGGATGGAAAAGGATTGTGAAGGATGGAGAAGGATAGTGAAGTTGAGAAGGATAGTGAAGGAGGGAAGGATAGTGAAGGAGAGAAGGATTGTGAAGGATAGAGAAGGAGAGAAGGATGGAGAAGGAGAGTGATGGAGAAGGATTGTGAAGGAGAGAAGGATGGCGAAGGAGAGAAGGATTGTGAAGGAGAGAAGGATAGTGAAGGAGAGAAGGATAGTGAAGGAGAGAAGGATTGTGAAGGAGAGAAGGATTGTGAAGGATAGTGAAGGATGGAGAAGGATTGTGAAGGATAGAGAAGGATTGTGAAGGATAGAGAAGGATGGAGAAGGAGAGTGATGGAGAAGGATAGTGAAGGAGAGAAGGATGGTGAAGGAGAGAAGGATATATATACATACTAGATGAATACCCGCTTCGCCGGGAAGAAGTAGAGCCGAATACCCGGCTTCGCCGGGGACCCGGCTTTGCCGAGTGAAGCCGGCGCACCGTACGAAGGAAGGGAGATAAACGCGCAAAACACTGGAGAAGATAAGGAAGAGTTACTGGGAATGGATGTACAGAAAAACCAAAATCGGTTCAGCGCTGCGCGCTGAGAGCACGCACGTGTTCAAAATTTTCCACGATTGTGTCCGGGGTCTACTTGAATATGCCCACCAAATTTGAAGCAGATCCATCGAGAACTTTGGCCGTGAATCGTGAACACACAGACAGACAGACAGACACACACAAGCCGTATATAGATATAGATTATTAAATTGTATATACTGTAGACAGGGTGCTGGGACGCATTCAAACTTGCATCATTTACCACGAGGGCCCAGTTGGTGGTGGTATTTGAGAATTTTATGCTGTCTCTAGTCGACAGACTACTCAAACGTACTGAGTAGGATGTAGCTAGATTTTACCAGTTCTATGCTGTCTCTAATTGACAGGCTATTCAAACGTACTGAGTAGGATGTAGCTAGATTTTACAGGTTCTATGTTGTCTCTGGCCGATAGACTACTCAAACATATTGAGTGGGGTGTGACTAGATTTTAGATTTTGTACACTTAAGATTAGTTGGTCACTGAATTCTAATTTGTTTGAGCATGGCGTCTCCAGCCTCGTACGCCGCAGGAGCAAAGTATGCTACCTGTAAGGGATTAGATAACCTTTTTCTTCCTTTTTGCTCTCTGCTGTCGTTTAGTTTGTCTTTACTGTCTTATCCGCTCTCACTTTTACTGTCTCCTCTGTTCTCACTTTCTATTTTCCTTGGTGGTATTGTTTAGAATTTTTGAGTTCTAGCGCTTACTGATGTCTTTGTTTGAAGGCAGTGTGTAAAATGGTTTTGTCTATTGGAGTTAATATTAGTGGATTTTTGAAATAGATTCTGAAGGACTGTATGGTTGCCTATGAATAATCCTGTTGATTAGTCTAATTGTGATGAGTGTGACATTGAGTTGCTGCTGATTTTTGACTAAAGGTTTGATATTCTGGGTGAGTTTTAGGGACTTCCAGTTTTTTCATTGCCTTGGCAAGTGGTCATTTTGTTAGAGTTTGATGAGAAGATTGTGTTGCCAAGTACAGTTGGGATACAAAGAGGGGGCATGCATTGATAGATCGTAAAGGTTGTCAGTATTTTGTTCTGATGTATGCTCAAGAGAGATCAGATGTTTTGATAAGTCGTAAAGATTGTCAACATTTTGTTCTGATGTATGCTTAAGAGAGATCAGATGTTTTGATAAGTCGTAAAGATTATCATTATTGTTTATCTGGCAAGTGGCGAACAATTCTTTGTAAAGTGAACCATGGAACTGCCTCTGTTGAAGATGAGTTGTGATTTTTTGTCAACTTGTGTGAAGTAGATGTTGACAGGAGATATGATTGTTGGCATTGGAAGGATTACGTGAAATGTGTATTTCAGAACCTATTAGTTTTAGAGAAATATTGTATTAGTCAGTTGATGGTTGTTCTTGTGTGAAAGTTTTTGAAATGATTGTTTGAGGATGGAGAATATTATGTTCTTCGGAGGTCAAGCATTTTTTTTAAATTTGTCTAATTCTGGCATGTCACCAGGAGCCGACAATCTAAGTTGGGGAGGATGTGGGCTTGTGACTGAACGACAGTTACGGTACACATGTACTTTTGCGCATCCGTTTGAACTCGTGAACTCGTGGTACCTCTGTGCTATCGGGGACTCAAACCTGTACTATCGGGGATCCACTAAGGTTTCCGAGACTGTGTTTTGTCTGTATTGAAATGGTCTGGCGGAAGAGCCGATTCTTAAATTTGCATAGGTAAAATTGGTGTCTTTTTGAACCTAACACCCCTCTGGGTTGGGTTTATGTTTAAGTATCACGCGAGATTACGCGCGCTTTCTTTTCTGGGGCTTTTTTTTGCTTGGAATCCTTGAGTGGAGAGGACGTGTGTTTTGTGCGGCGTGGATGCCGTTGTGTGACATGTCTGTCACGGGCTGAAATCCTTTCGGGATGTGAAGATTTCTTTGCTGAATGGCGGAATGTGCGACGGGGTTTCAGTAGACGGGGTTTTGTTAGAGGGATTCAGTTAGTTTACGTTAGAGGGGTTCAGTTAGGTTTTGTTAGATTGGGTTTTTTGGGGAGTTGTTTTTTTAGATTTTGTTTGTTTTAGATTAGAGTTATATTGGGTTTTTTTGGTTTTTTTTGTTATTAAAGTTGAGAGTGAGGATTTAGAGTAGAGTTTTGGAGTGTAGTTTGGAAGGAGGATTTAAAGTATTGTTTTAGAGTGGGAATCTAAAGCATAGCTTTAGAGTAAAGGATTTAGAGTGTTGTTTTGGGTTGTTCTAGTTCTAGAGAGTAATACATTGGAAGTTTTGTATTGAAGGTAAACCCCCACTTTCCCACACATTCCCCTCATCATATTATGGAAATAAAGAACCTGGTAACTTAACTTGTGTCAGTTGCTTTGAGTGTTTGAGCTTGGTGAGAAAGGGGCACTCTGTATTATTTGACCCCGTGATCAGGGTAAAGTACATTTGGCACTCGGTTACATCAGCATTACATGTGGTCGCGGTGTTGCCTATAAGGCAATCACTTTTTACCGAAGCCGATGTCACGGCCACTAAAAAAAATAACAAGTCGCGTAAGGCGAAATTACTACATTTAGTCAAGCTGTGGAACTCACAGAATGAAACTGAACGTAGTCCGCCGCTAGTGCAAAAGGCAGTGAAAGTGACGAGCCTGTTTGGCGCGGTAGCGGTTGCGCTGTGCTTCATAGCACGCTTTACTGTACCTCTCTTCGTTTTAACTTTCTGAGCGTGTTTTTAATCCAAACATATCATATCTATATGTTTTTTGAATCAGGAACCGACAAGGAATAAGATGAAAGTGTTTTTAAATTGATTTCGAAAATTTAATTTTGATCATAATTTTTATATTTTTAATTTTCAGAGCTTGTTTTTAATTCAAATATAACATATTTATATGTTTTTGGAATCAGGAAATGATGAAAAATAAGATGAACGTAAATTTGGATCGTTTTATAATTTTTTTTATTTTGTTACAATTTTCAGATTTTTAATGACCAAAGTCATTGATTAATTTTTAAGCCACCAAGCTGAAATGTAATACCGAAGTCTGGCCTTCGTCGAAGATTGCTTGGCCAAAATTTCAATCAATTTGATTGAAAATTGAGGGTGTGACAGTGCCGCCTCAACTTTTACAAAAAGCCGGATATGACGTCTTCAAAGACATTTTTCGAAAAAAAGAAAAAAAATGTCCGGGGATATCATTCCCAGGAACTCTCATGTCAAATTTCATAAAGATCGGTCCAGTAGTTTGGTCTGAATCGCTCTACACACACACACGCACAGACACACACACACACACACACACACACACACACACACACACACACACACACACACACACACACACACACACCACGACCCTCGTCTCGATTCCCCCTATACGTTAAAACATTTAGTCAAAACTTGACTGAATGTAAAAATGAATGTACTCAATAATTATGCAACTTATTTTTATTATTTTGATTAATTTCATAATCCAAAACGTATGGAATGAAGCAAATAAATAAAATACAAGAATTACGAGTTCAGAAAAAAAATAAAAATAAAATTGCCGTCGAAGCGAATCGAACCCGGGACCACAAAAGTAAGGACGAGCGCATGCTCGAGCGCGTTACCGACTGAGCTATTTTGTCTCACCATAGGCAGGGGAGATTTTAACTTCAAATATGACACTTGAGTTCTCGAGCGTGGCGGCGACTGACTCGAGTTTCCGAGTCTCTTCGTTCGTATTTGTGTACTGTTCTCTCTGTTCGGGGCTAATTCAGTTCATAACTGACCCTACGCCCCCGGTCATTTCGTATAAGTTTGGAAAGAAATATGAAGTAGCGTTAATTTCAAGCGTGACCGACATTATTGATACGAAATGCATTGACCAATCGCCTAAAAGCGCTGACGTCATTGCATGAAAAATACCCAAAATCCTCTATTCTCGATGACATACTAAGGAGTTAGTTCGGTAGAACGACGATCTATGGACGGTTTATTATATAAAGGGAAGCAAGCGGTTAAAAACGGGCTTCGATAGAGCCAGTGAACAGGGGTGGGAACTTGTAGTATTTCATTCACTTGTGAGGGTTGTGATTGGATAGTCGCACGCAGCACTATTTAGGCGATAATTCCACATCTCTACGGAAGTCGTTCAATATCCTTTTTAATCACAACAACCAAACTTACACGCGGTTCCGGTTTCATCACCGTGGATGAAGTACACGCATACCTGGTCAGGTTTGCTTCTGTGACTGGTCGACGGACGATACAATTTGCAACCAGTTTGTTGTTGTTGCCGTACATGAAATACATTCCGCGTAAACCCCAATTCTTTGACAGGCAACACACCTTGCAAAACTTCAGGAGCTGCAGCCTATCAGACGGTCTTTCCGGTGTGTTGCACTGATTCAGCAAACTCTATTTTCACTATGCGACGTCCATTGACTGCAATGTTGAAAGGAAGTCACCAATCTGAAACGTTCAGTCGTTGACTTTCTTCTGAAACAATCCTTGTTCTCTCATCATCCACAGATTCACCGCAGTCACCATTCGCGAAAACGCTATCCGCAGCAGGAGTAAGACTTACGAACAACAAACATGCTTCGTGACGTCATATAAAACCTGGCAAATTGACGTAATGCGAAGCATCCTGTTATCTCGTTCTTCTCCGTGATATACAGGTCCTTTGGTTTTTCAATGGTTTTTTTCCGTCGGCATATGCGCAAGGGCTATGGCACTGAAACGTCGTCTGCAACAGCTAGCATGGACCATGTGGGTGGTTATTGCTGATAAAAACATGTTTCAACACAGAATTTCATGTCATAATAGCAATACAAACGCTATTGTCTTTTTAGCGTAGCAATAGCGTCAAATATTTTGACTCTAACAAATATAATGCGACTCGTCTTCGACTCGTCGACTTGTCTCGTCAAAATATCAGACCATATTGCTACGCTGGTAACACACTAGCTGTTAAAACTGATGTATCTCTTTGACTATCCGTGGTTAGGTGTTTAAAAAGATAGGGCTGAGAATCCCTCTTGAAAATAAAGTATGCTCAGCTCTGAGAGAGCAAACAGTCAAACGTTGAATGAAGTTGTCAAGGTCATGCATGCAGTGTAGGTCGGGATTCAGGCCGTCTTCGCGGTATAGATTTAGTAAATTTTGTTGCTGATGAAGACCTTGCGTGGAAACCGGTTCTTGAATGTTTTGTTTTTATTGAACACGTTTCTGGTGAGTACATTTTTATTGTCATCTTGTTAAGATTATACCAGTTTTCTTTTCAGAATTATCCAAAAACTAATGCTTAATCGATTGCTGTCTTTGGCTTTTGGTCTTTGCGCAAAAGACAGAGTCCGCTGATTGCTGACTTGGCCTTTGTGCAATTGATTTTTCGGTAAAACAACAGTGATACAAAAATCAAACTGCTGTAATGTGTTTGATGTACTAGCGTAATGAACCTTTACAGCAACAATAAATGTTCCTCGGAGACAGAAGCCAAGTCACATTCCACAACGGTTATCATGGAAACTAAGTAATTTAAGTAAATAACCTCACTGGGACATAATAAACAGACAGTGCACGCCGAATCGAGCGCTTGTGCGTTTTTAGCAATAATCAAAGACACGCCCTAATTAATGGTTTTGTGTGGGGGAAAAGTCAGCAGGAATAGGACAAAAACAGTATAGACTGACTGTTGTCTAAACAAATACAAGGAGCTAAAGTGTAGCAGTTTTGATTTTTCACACAGGTTAACATCACCTGATAATTAGTTAATTATAAACAAACTGAGACTAGAGATTCTACTGGGTTTTAGTGTGCTCCGTGTGGGCATTCGTGACCTAGCTGATGTTGTTGTGAAGAACTGTCGTTACACACTCTTGGAATTGGAGGGGGGGGGGGGGTGGCAGTGGATGAGGCAACTCTTTAGCTTTAACTGACAATGTAACTTTGAACGAACGAACGAACGAACGAACGAACAATCTTTATTTACCCAGGGATAGAGATTTACGTCTTACAATCTGTCCCTGCTAAAACTACGACGTAAAAATCAAGACTACCAAAAGAACAATTGCAAACAAACACGAACAAAAATGATAAGTACCGGTACGAATTCTACATTATCCCATGACCTGCCTCTTTGTCTCTATTAGCTGAGTAAATTTTTCGTGGAGTAAAAATTTCGTGTTTCACCGGCACATTTTAGAAGAAATAATAATGAAAGTAACAACAAAAGGTGTTTTTTCAAGCGAGGTGTCCGCGATCTGTATGGCAGAGTATACCTCTTCATTTATCTACAGCGCTCGATCTGTTCTCCTATTTCATTGTGTGTGTGTCTGTGTGTGTGTGTGTGTGTGGGGGGGGGGGGGTATGAGTGTGTGTTTATGCGTCGTTGTAAAAGAAAGTTCAGTTCAGTTCAGCTCGCTAAACAAGATTTCCTCGCGGCGAGAATTGCCTAAGAAACGCTACTTCCTCGCCACACTCGCCAAATCTAGCGTCTAAGAAACGGAGGACTGGCTGAACAAGAGCAGAGCACAACATTGAAAGGACGAAGGCACAGCGACTCAGCCAGCCGGCATGCGTATGTGATTTAGGTCAGCACGTGTTTTGCGTGGTATTGTGTAATATCATCGCAGTCACGTAGGCAGTCTCTAGTTATACACTTTTGCACAGATCGAGATGATATGGTGTGTGTGTGTGTGTTAGTAAGTTTGTTCTGCGTGTGTGTGTGTGTGTGTGTGTGTGTGTGTGTGTGTGTGTGTGTGTGTGTGTGTGTGTGTGTGTGTGTGTGTGTGTGTGTGTGTGTGAAGGGTGGGATAGATGGTTTAAAAAAAATCAGTTTGATAATCTGATCAGAAAACAAATGCATATTTTGTATAATATATGGTATTGGCAGAATATTTCACTGGCAGAAATGAAACGTATCCTCACAGATTCCGTCACCGCTCATCCTGCCCCTGACCATCCTATCCAAAAGCTCAAGAAGTAGAAAACCTGTACTGCCGAGGACGGCTGCGAGTGGTCTTGAAACTCGTTATGGGCAGAATGTACCTGCACAGTTTCAGCGGCACAGACGACGCACGGCCTATTATTTATGCCGCGATAGGGATTATGACGAGTACTTGGCCTGTTTTTCTTTCATGCAACGTGTAGCGGGCTGGGATAAACTGCAGTGCGTCGTCGGTCCTGCTGAAGTTACATATGTGAGCGGAGCCCCTGAGCATCTAGGTTCGATTCGTTTCACACAAGCAGTTTGGGGCACTCTTTTACCGCTTGACGTCTGGGACAAATCGCCACGCCGTAAACACCTGACAACCAATTTTCTCCCAAGAGGTCCGCTACAAATAGTCACCTGGCTGGCTATAGTGGGAGGGTTACTTTGGGTGGTCACATTAGATATTATGTTTTTTGGAAAGTTCGTTTTATTTGCAGCCACAGTTCGGTAAACGACAAATGGCTAAACCCAACCACCTAAGAATGAGAAGCGTTTTCGTAACATAACCCATATTCTGCAAAAATGCAGCCATGACGCAGGGGGTAGGTTACAAAAAAACGTCATCTACCGCTTGACTGCATACGGATATAAGCAAATTACACCTTAAACGAAAGCTAAAGATTGTTGCCATCAGACAGCAAGTAAAATGCCTAATTCGTATACACAGTTTAATTTTTAACAACATCTGTATAACATGCGGACGACAAAACAGGAAATGTCATTTTCTCAATCGATATGTATAGGTGACCGAACGCCTGGTTAAAACCGCAATCAGAAACATCTTGAAAATTCTTAATTCTCACAGATAGAATTATTTTACATCAAAAATTGTTAATTTATCTAGGAAAACAACAGTCATATACATTACATAATGGATGATTCTGAATCAACTCCGAAAACCGAACCGGGTCGAATAGAAAAAGAGTTTACACATACACAGGCTTGAAAAAGGATAATTTGGTTCAATCTTTTAGATTTTTACCCATAACATTAAAGATCACCTCGTTATAAAAGGAAAGTGATCATTGTAAAAGGATTTTGCTATCGCAAAATAATTCAACTTTCCGGTTTTACCACATGACGTCAATAATTTTATCAAATTATTACATAGCGTGCATTTGTCAGAAATTATACTAAATGTTAGAAGCGATCTTAAATTGAAAGTAACGTTTAATAAAGGTATGCGCATTTACTTATTAATTGATATATGACTGAAATAAGGGACATGTAATTTAAACATACAAAACGACATTTTGTACACTACCTCTCTAAAAAAAACGCGACTATGACCGACCGATATGTATTTGTAAATTAGGTCATTGTTAGCGATGACAACGGGTTTTCTTTAAAAGATAACACGCAAACTGTGAAGTTCAAGCCCATACATGGTTTTAGTACGACTTCTTCAGAACATGTCTGTTTTTCACTCCACCAGTTTCACTTTTAATAAAATATATGTATAGCTGTCATTTTCAAAAAGCCTTATCTGCAATTCACTTAACCAAATACACCATGAACCCAGAAGGTATTAGAGTGAGACACTTGACAGTGAAATATGCTATGATTACCCTTATTTTAAAATATTTGCATTTCAATTGGCAGACACGATTCTCGTCGTAGGTGCGTGCCCTCTGGTGAGGCAACCGTTATCATTTTTTGCCGTAAGAATTGACATTTTTAAACATAAATCATGGACAAAAAACTCATTCTGCAAAAAGTGCAGGTTTTCTTGGTATAGTCAGTTAAAGCATCTCAAAATTCAAGATATTTTGCAATTACGTGTATGTATTTGAAATGGCAGAAAATATTGAATGAAAGGGGTTTTTGACTGATTGAAACCCTACCCCCACTAACAAAATGGGCCCTGAGATTAGGGGTGTTAGTTGAAGATGAATGAATATTGGCTATGCTTTTCCCCTAAAGTATTCAAAACCTAAACATATACATCGACAGGATGTTCTACATTAACACAATTAACGTTTTAAACATATACATATGCTTAGAACACGATACTTCCGGTTTTTCTACCGGATGACTTAAACATTTAGAGGGTAAACACCTTATCCTAGAAAAAGCTTTATTTTCAAAAAGTGCAAGTAAATATCAAAATTCATGCATAATATTTACATATTTCCTTCGAAAGTCATTTGTTTTAAGTGGCAGAAAATGTCAGTTGGAGAGTTACATGTACGTAAAGCGTATAACTGTTGTCTGTGATTATAGTGCATTGTGGACGTACACATTGGCACCATTTGATCCTAAATGATAAACGATGTCGTGACCATACGACAGTTTTAGGATAATTTACATCGCATCGATTCCTAAATTGATGGTAGCATTTCATTGATAAATTCTATTTCCGGTTGCGTCAGTGCCGTTCTCCTTTTCTTGTTGTAATAAGGTAATAACGAATGAACCACGTGTCACACTGCTATGCTAGTCTTCAAATTAAAATTCCAATTTTAGTCAGTTAAAAGGCATGTATTGCGCGTTACATACATTTATATCCCCCCCCCCCCCCAGGATTACAATGCAAGTAAACACATATAAAGAGATGGTAACTTTTTACATGGTTACACACTCAGTGGTGAACGTCACGTGTGGTTTAACAAAATAACTTGCACATACAATAGTGAACCAATGTTTAAGTCTGTCTCTGTTTGTGTGTTTGTCTCTGTCTGTCTGTGTGTTCGTCTGTCTGTCTCTCCCTCTGTCTGTCTGTCTGGCTCTCTCTGTCTCTCTCTCTGTGTCTCTCAGTCTCTGTCTCTCAGTCTCTCTCTGTCTCTCTCGCTCTCTCTGCGAGGTATCTGCACTGAAAGAGAAAAGCAAGTCAGAAAACACGCAGTGGTGAACGTAACGTGTAGTTTAACAAAATTAATTGCACGTACAATAGTGAACCACTGTCTCTGTCTGTCTGTGTGTTCGTCTGTCTGTCTGTCTCTCCCTCTGTCTGTCGATCAGTCTGTCTGTCTGTCTCTGTCTCTCTCTCTGTCTCTCTCTATGTCTCTCTCTCTGTCTCTCTATGTCTGTCTCTGTCTGTCTCTGTCTCTGTCTCTGTCTCTGTCTCTGTCTCTGTCTCTCTCTCTGTCTCTGTCTCTGTCTCTCTCTCTCTCTCTCTCTTTCTCTCATTCTGCGAGGTAACTGCACTTAAAGAGAAAGCGATACAGAAGGAAATGCATTTCTCTACCAAGAACAAAGTCTGTCTGTGTGTTTGTGTGCGTGTTTTTTTGGTTGCGTAAGTGTTTCTCTATAAGCATCTATACGTCTCTGTTTGCGTGCGTAAGTGCGTGCGTGCGTGTTTCTGTGTCGGTTTGTCTCACTGTGTGTATGTCTGTCATTTTGTAGGTCTGTGTGTTTATTTTTGTGTATGTGTCTTTGTGTGTGTCTGCGTGCGTACGTGTGTGTGTTTGTTGTGTGTGTGTGTGTGTGTGTGTGTGTGTGTGTGTGTGTGTGTGTGTGTGTGCAGGGGCGGATTAGGGGGGGGTTACAGGGGTTCCGGACCCCCCACCCCCCCGGCTGTCAAAAAAAAAAATGAATACTAACTTTAAAAGAAATAATGAGTGGCTGCTGACACCAGTTGATCATGTTTATAAGCCATAAATTGTTCATAAAATAGCTAAAATTCTTCAGCGTCTGGGGGGCTAGACCCCCCCAACGGGGCCTTCCCATGTACCCCACAAGGGACCGGCACGGTTGGCCTAGTGGTAAGGCGTCCGCCCCGTGATCGGGAGGTCGTGGGTTCGAACCCCGGCCGGGTCATACCTAAGACTTTAAAATTGGCAATCTAGTGGCTGCTCCGCCTGGCGTCTGGCATTATGGGGTTAGTGCTAGGACTGGTTGGTCCGGTGTCAGAATAATGTGACTGGGTAAGACATGAAGCCTGTGCTGCGACTTCTGTCTTGTGTGTGGCGCACGTTATATGTCAAAGCAGCACCGACCTGATATGGCCCTTCGTGGTCGGCTGGGAGTTAAGCAAACAAACAAACAAATAAACCCCACAAGGGGTCTACCCCCTGGACCCCAGGTTGTAACCCCCTCCCCCCCTCTGGCTTAACTGCTCCGCCCCTGGTGTGTGTGTGTAACTGTGTGTGTTTGTGTGTGTGTGTGTGTGTGTGTGTGTGTCTGTGTGTGTGTGTGTTGGTGTGCTTGCGTGCGTGTGTGTGTGTGTGTGTGTGTGTGTGTGTGTGTGTGTGTGTGTGTGTGTGCGTGCGTGCGAGCGTACGTGCGTGTGTTTACGTTAAAACATGCAAAACCCTTAATTCCGCGACCCAAACGCTCTACGAGCAGGCTCCCTACTATCATAGGTTTGAATTGTCTGACTTTTTCTCGACGGTAAAAGAATTATTTTGTGTTGTAACAATGTTTGTCTTACAAGCTGTCCATACGGTTTTTTTTTTAGCTATCTAGATTAAAAAAAAAAAGAAGAGACAGACAGCGTGGCGGTTCACCACAATCACCTTTGAAGGCGAAGTCCTCTCAAACGGGATTGAGAATTTTTAGAGCTTATTTCTAAGCCCTATATTATCTGTTATGGCTTCTCAAATGCCAGAATATACAGACAGATAAAAATGATGATAAAATCGTTTATTTAACGTCACTCTGTAAAAACATTGGCGACATTTGTCTTAGATTAAAAACACACACAGGCGCGCACACAAACTTTCCCTTTATGTACAGTGGTTCACCACCCTCCCACCCCCCGCACACTCTCGCTCATCTAATTAAAAATGGTAATAAGAGATACTTGGATATAAAATGGTATTCTTAAAGGTTCTGATAAAAATATAAAGTAGCTATATGAGAAGCAATGGCGTCAGCCGCAGCAATGTCTCTTCATATCCAGGGACCAAGTGGGTGCGTGTGCACAAGTCCAGCGATAAGTTTGGGACCTTGCCACCCAAGGTCTTTATTAAAACTTAAAAGATAGCTTAAATTTTCATTTGGGGTATTTGGCAGGATATTTCTATTCGAGTTTATGAGTCAGGGGTTGAAAGTGGCATGAGTTCAAATCACACTCCAAAGTCAAATGAGCAATGCTGAGGTCGGATTGACAGGTGCATTTAAGCTCTAGAAATTGGTAGTTCCAAGCTTCTGCCCTTAGGCGGTTAATCCTTTTTATTACACGTGGGCATGCATTATAGGTGTTCATCTGTTTTGGTGGGGCTTCCCGGATGAGCCAGCCAGAGCTTATAGCCGTGTGCATGTATTTGTTCCTCCATTCTCTCCAGAGAAGAGAGTCTGTAAGGCTACTGATCTCAGAAGCAGACAATGGCAGGTCTACCTCGGAGGCGCCTATGCCTTGGGCAGCTTCTTTAGCGGCTTTGTCTGCTCTCTCGTTGCCAGGCACGTTCACGTGTGCTGGACACCAGACCAGGTTAATCTCGCTTCCTTTTTTTATAATTTTATTTGCCAGCTCCTTTGTGGCAATGACAAGATCCTGTCTTTTTGATCTTTTGTTAGTTCTTAATGCTTCAATGGCTGCCTTGGAGTCAGAGAATATAGCTATCTTTTGAGGAGGAGTGTTCTTGAGGTTGAGATGAAAAAGCGACATGCAGATGGCAAGGAGCTCAGCTGAGAAGATCGAGTTTCTGTTGCACAGTTTAAATTTCCCAGTCAGGTCATCGCTGGGGATTACAAAAGCTGCGCCAGCCTTCTTGTCATCCAAAACTGACCCGTCTGTGTAAACATGACAGACAAAAGCCGCCAGACCCAATCACAAACAGAACTCTACAATCCACAGGTGTTTCCTCCACACATACACACACACACACACACACACATACGGACGAGGAGCACCTTAGGTACCGGTCATACGCAGACGGATCTGTGTGACTTCTGTACGTACGAAATCCACATTAGGTACCGTTTGGCTATACACAGTGTGTAACCCGTACGGACGAAGGCGTTAAGTACCTGTTTCCTATACACACTGATGGTTGTGTATAGTGTCAGTAAAGTGTGAATAGGTGAGGATGGAACTTTAACCGTCGATCACTTTACATGTATAACCTCAATTAATATGTTGCATGTTTTGGTTTTGATTTGTATGTTCCTTACTTTGTCATTTTGTTGTTTATGTTTATTTGCTTGTTTGCTTACTTGTCGATTGTTTGCTGGTTCGTTCGTTTACTTTGTTTATTTGTCATGTTGCTTTACTTGTTTATCATTTATTAGACATTTGTATTAGAAGTAAGGACCGGTTGTAAGAAAAGGCGTCACCTTAAACCTCTATCCTTGAAAAATAAAGTTCCATCATCATCATTATCATCTCTCTCTCTCTCTCTCTCTCTCTCTCTCTCTCTCTCTCTCTCTCTCTCTCTCTCTCTCTCTCTCTCTCTCTCTATCTCTCTCTCTCTCTCTCTCTCTCTCTCTCTCTTTTTACATTTAGTCAAGTTTTGTCTGTGCCGGTGTGCGTGCGCGTGTGTAGAGCGATTCAGAGTAAACTACTGGACCGATCTTTATGAAATTTGACATGAGAGTTCCTGGGTATGATATCCCCGGATTTTTTTTGATTTTTTTTGATAAATGTCTTTGATGACGTCATATCCGGCTTTTTGTAAAAGTTGAAGCGGCACTGTCACACCCTCATTTTTGAATCAAATTGATTGAAATTTTGGCCAAGCAATCTTCGACAAAGGTCGGACTTCGGTTTTGTATTTAAGCTTGGTGGCTTAAAAATGTATTAATGACTTTGGTCATTACAAATCTGAAAATTGTAAATAATTGTTTTTTTATAAAACGATCCAAATTTACGTTCATCTTATTCTTCATTATTTTCTGATTCCAAAAACATATAAATATGTTATATTCGGATTAAAAACAAGCTCTCAAAATTAAAAATATAAAAAATTCTGATCAAAATCAAATTTCCGAAATCGATTAAAAAACAATTTCATCTTATTCCTTGTCGGTTCCTGATTCCAAAAACATATAGATATGATATGTTTGGATTAAAAACACGCTCAGAAAGTTAAAACGAAGAGAGGTACAGAAAAGCGTGCTATGCAGCACAGCGAAACCATCACCGCGCTAAACAGTCTCGTCAGTTTCACTGGGTTTTGCGCGAGCGGCGGACTACGGTCACTGTGAAAAAATGCAGTGCGTTCAGTTTCATTCTGTGAGTTCCACAGCTTGACTAAAATGTAGTAATTTCGCCTTACGCGACTTGTTTTTTTTGTTGTTTTTTTAAATTGGAGAAAACCGGTTTCTTTTTTTGTTGGCTTTTTTGTGTGTGGTTTGCATGGTTGTTTATACAAAAAGCAATTGAGGAGCCATAGATGGTTACTTTTTTTTCCTCCTTTTTTTGTTTTTTTGTTTTTCTTATTCTCGTCCATCCGCTCCCTCCCACCCCCCTCATAATATTCACAAACGTCATATATCACTTCACCTCATCTCGACTTATACATTACTCACAATCTTCTAATGTACATTTTATTTTCCAATAATGATACTATTCAAATCGTATCTATCACCATACTAATATTTACTAATACACATTTTTGCAATCAAAATAATGTGATTAAGTACCTTATTATTTTGGCATATATTACTAGGTTGATAACCAAACAAGACATCGTGTTCTGAGAGGTGCACATTTGATCCTGTATTTCTAAAAATATAATGGACAACATTTTCCCAAAAGCTCGTCAACTTCTCACATTGACAAAAAAAGTGTTCAACATAATCAATGTGTTTACAAAATGTACATAATTTTGTTTCTCTAATTTTCATTTTATTTAATAATATATTCGTGGGATAAATATTATGTAATATTTTTCATTGTAACAATCGCAATCTTTCTTCTTTTGTACATTTGCTTGCTAACAGCCAATGACTGTGATCTAGTTTAACCTGATATTTATGTAACCAAAATGTAGCAGCGCAAGGCTCGCTCGCTTTAGACTGGACTATCAGCATGCGAATCTTTCTCGCGGAGGGGTTAATGATCACAGGGTTCCGTGTGTCAAGGTCATTATTGTGTTCGCCTGCTCGCGGGCTGGCTGTGTTTTTGCGAAGTGCAAGCGCTCGCACAGAAGTCTTCACTGCGCCGTACTCAAAAAATCTAGAGGGACTGTATCCTTTCTTTGTGCACAGCTGGTTAAAAGGAATCATATCTCCGTTAACCCAAATATCTTTCACCATATCTAAATGCGCTTCTATCCATTTTTATAAATATAAGCTTTTATTTTTATAAACCACTTTTATATTGTTCCACAAACATTGATCGCCAAAGCGATCTTCTCTCTCATAAATCAATGCTTTATTATGGATTCATTTTAAGAGAACTTTGTATTTGATCGAATGCATTCAATACCTTGGTTTTAGTAGTGTTGTGGCTTTAAAACAAAGTAAATTTCTTCCCAATACCTGATAAAGACTTAACGGAATCGTTGTCCACGGTTCATGTTTTTGTTGTTGAAGTTTTGCTGCCCATGTCAGTAAAAAAGAAGTCTGCATATCGTGGACGTTTATCATGTTAATACCACCTTCTTCCACCACATTACACAATACATTTCGTTTAACTTTTTCAAAGGCTTTTGTATTTGAATACTTCCTTTTCCAGAGAAACCTGAACAAAATAGTATTCAACTTATCGAGAACTTTAACAGGGGCAAGAAGCGCCTGCATAACGTAAACAAATTGTGAAACTAAGAAGGACTTAATAATACATAATTTGCCGCTTATACTTAAATTTCTTCTTGACCATCTGCAAATGATTTGTTCAACTTTTTCAAGTCTTTTTGGACCAATTTTCCATAATTTCAGAGGCCGGGATGTCATTTTTAAAACTGACTAATTCCCATGATTTTAACCTGGGTATTCCATTTAATATCGCAATATTTCTCTTGACAGTTTTTACGCGATCCCTACCACATTGCTTCCGTTTCACTTTTATTTAATTTTAAGCGAGATATATTGGAAAAATCATCAATAATTTTCAAAACCGTTTCCATGTCGTTTTTATCTTGAAGTAAAACAGTTATGTCATCGGCGTACATAGCCAGTTTCAAGATACGCGATGTTTGTTCTGCAAAACCTACATCTGGTAAGGCAAATCCTTTAATATTGGGGTGACTTCGGATTTGTATTGCTAATAATTCTACACTTATTTCTTCCGAAATCCAACCCATATGATTTATGCAGCTCGTGGTGTTTGTTATTAAACCAATATGTAATGCTATTTGAGACCGTGGAAGAGCCAGGTTGGTTATTGCCCTTTTAACTTCTCTTAAAACTTTAATCCATTTAACAAATTTTTCGCCAAAACCAAATTTTTTAAAGGACCAGACCACATAGTCTTTTGAGATGGAATCGTAGGCTCGGGCGTAGTCAAGGGCAAGTAATATACCTGCTTGATTTCTTTCATTAGCGTAATTAATGACATCATCAATTAATCTAATCAAGTTACTTGCCTTTCTTCCCTTAATACATCCTGTCTGATCTTCTGACACGAGGTCAGAAATAACACCAGATACGCGCTGCGATAAACATGTTGCCAGCATTTTATAATCTGTATTGGTTACAGATATAGGGTTTCCAATTCTTAAGGCTATCTCTCGGCAAATCTTTATCCTTATGGATCAACGTGATAACTGCTCTTTTCTGAGTATCTGACAATTCACCGACTCTAAATGCACTTTGAAGGGAATTAACCACCATCATTTTTACTTTAGGCCAAAATTTTTTCATGAAACTTGTAGTCAATCCGTCTAAACCTGGTGACGAACCATTTTTTAATAAAGACAGCGCCCTGCCGATTTCTAACACGGTAAAATCAGTTTCCAAACCATATTTTCGTTCGTCATTTAACTGAGGAATATTTAAATTAAGAACTTTACTTTCAGCATCCTCCTCAACAAAATTCCCATTTTTATCAAACACGTTATTGTAAAATCTCACTTGCTCCTGTAAAATTCCTTTTTGCGTCGTTATTGAGAGCCATTTTCATCTATTAATCTGTCCATAAATTTTCAATCAGCTTTCACTTTTTCCATATTTAAAAAATATAATATCACTTCACATGCACAATTCTATATAACATATTACAACCAAACACAATAGCAAATAAGCAAAAAAACTCAGAACATGGTTTGAAAGGGTAGCTTTATTGGTCTTTTTTTCGAACGAATGTAAGGATCACTATATCCCGCCAAACCGCAACACGGTGGCCTAGTGGTAAGGCGTCCGCCCAGTGAGCGGGAGGTCGTGGGTTCGAACCCCGGCCGGGTCATACCTAAGACTTTAAAATTGGCAATCTAGTGGCTGCTCCGCCTGGCGTCTGGCATTATGGGGTTAGTGCTAGGACTGGTTGGTCCGGTGTCAGAATAATGTGACTGGGTGAGACATGAAGCCTGTGCTGCGACTTCTCTCTTGTGTGTGGCGCACGTTCTATGTCAAAGCAGCACCGCCCTGATATGGCCCTTCGTGGTCGGCTGGGCGTTAAGCAAACAAACAAACAAACAAACAAAATATATCTCGCCAACTAGAGTTATTACGGCTTGTTGATTTTGCCAATACAAAAGTCATTTTTTCTCACTTCATTGGTGCAAACAGTGTAATATTGTGTTGTAAATTCTATTGTTATGCGATTGTTGTTATATTTGTAAGCATAAGAGAGAGAGAGAGAGAGAGAGAGAGAGAGAGAGAGAGAGAGAGAGAGAGAGAGAGAGAGAGAGAGAGAGAGATTTTTCACTCCATCAAAGTATCTCCTTTTGATGCTAAATATAAGTCAGGGAATACGTCTAAAAATGGCCTCCAAATTCCAGGAAATATGTATATTACCTGGATATTTTAGGGAATATATATATATTCATTGAGTGAAACAGGGAATACGTATAAATCAAATCTCTTATATTATTAAAAGCTGCATCAAAAGGTGTGCAACATTGATATCGGGACTACACAAAATAGAATGTTTATATAATGGGTGGTGGTGGATAATGCTGTCTGGATTAAAATATAAAAAGAGGTAAACAGGTGGCGAACTGTTAAGTTTCACTGACGGTCTAGTCTTCAGTGACAATGCAAATAACAAATCAGAGGTGATTCTTGCTAAACATCAAGCTTTTATTTATTCGTATGAATTTAGCAATGAAAAACGGATTGACAATTAAGGGTAAAGAGAGAGGGGGGAGAAAGAAGGAGGGGGAGAGAGGGGGAGGGGGGAGAGAGGGAGGGGGGGAGAGAGGAACGGGGCAGGGCGAGAGAGAGGGATGCGTGGGGCTGGCGGTGGGGGTTGGGGGGGGGGGGGGGGGGCGTGGAGAGGAGCAGCTAGTCGTAGAGCGGTTCGACTCGCGCAGTGGCTATACATTACACGGTTCGCGTGCCATCAATTAGCACGTCGTCAAGCAGGTAACCCGCTGAGAAACCTACTGGAGAGCTAGAGAGACAGCTGGACGCATTCCTTGTTTATGGTCAGCAGATTAATGTACTGCCACACTGAGATTGAAGTCGCAGAGGGTTACATCGGACTGGGTGGCCGAGTGGTAACGCAGTTGCGCTCGGAAGCGAGAGGTTGCGAGTTCGACCCTGGGTCAGGGCGTTAGCAATTTTCTCCACCCTTTCCTAACCTAGGTGGTGGGTTCAAGTGCTAGTCTTTCGGATGAGACGAAAAACCGAGGTCCCTTCGTGTACACTACATTGGGGTGTGCACGTTAAAGATCCCACGATTGACAAAAGGGTCTTTCCCGGCAAAATTGTATAGGCATAGATAAAAATGTCCACCAAAATACCCGTGTGACTTGGAATAATAGGCCGTGAAAAGTAGGATATGCGCCGAAATGGCTGCGATCTGCTGGCCGATGTGAATGCGTGATGTATTGTGTAATAAAAATTCCATCTCACACGGCATAAATAAATCCCTGCGCCTTGAATATGTGCGCGATATAAATTGCATAAAATAAAAATAAATAAATAAATCCCTGCGCTTAGAACTGTACCCACGGAATACGCGCGATATAAGCCTCATATTGATTGATTGATTGACATCCTCATATATTCACAGTATACTGACACCAGTCCTAGCATGATAGAGCGGCTGTCACTATAGGTGTCTCTCTTTGTGTGTCTGTATCATATTACTTGTGATTAAAACAAAAAATGCCTGATAGGAAACAAATAGAAAAAAATGTTATGACAGAGATTCCCCTAATATTTCCGAATGTCATTTCTACAATGACGCTTTGAATAACGTCTTGATAAAAGTTGGTTGACGTGAAATGTGGCTTGAAAAAAAAGAGCATTAAAACCTTTAACGTAATGCAACAAGCAGAGAATGCAGAGAATATGGAATATTAGCTGTCATAGGGGTACGATACCAGTTAATCACGTTTAACCGAATGTTTGGAGATTCGAGAGTGGAGGGTGTCATTATTGAAGAGAGAGAGAGACGGAGAGAGAGGAGAGTTGGGAAAAGAGAGAGTGTGTGTAAGAAGGTGAGAGACAGAGGGCGATGGGGAGAGGTTGAGTGATCATATGAGGGGTGTTGTCAATATTAGAAAGATAGAGGGGGAGAGAAGGAGAGAGAGATGGGAGGGTGAAGAAAGAGAGAGAGTGTGTAAGATGCCTCCATAAGAGATGTAGCCTAGAATAAAAGCAATGTCCCTCGATGCATGTATTATTTCTCTTAACGAGTATAAAATAAGTTATGTAAGTCATTTTTCGTAGGCCTAATATGAAAACAATAATGTTGAAGTCTGAATCCAGTATCATTATTTTGAACTGTTTCGGTCTATACATGTAGTCTGCTTAAAGCAGAACGCTTCCGTGTAGCATAAATATATATCTTTCATGTTCTCTTGGGACGGGCCAGGGAATGTGTTACAAACTAACGCTTGCTTATTAGCAAGCCCAGTCAGTTCTGTACGCGAGTAGTGAAACATGATAGCGGTCAGTGGATCAGTTACCAACATTCCTACTGACATCTGGTAGTGATTTAGTCTTGATGGTGATCGGTGCTTTCCTTCGTTAGCCACTGGACTTGTCAGTTACATTTTGACGATTATCTGAGCGACCCCTTTTACAGAAAATTCAAATAGCAACCGAACCCATTCATGGAAGATCATATAGGATGTACATTAGGTCCCTAATCACGAAGACGGTCACCTAGAAACTCGCTCAAATATGTGATTTTTCTTGATACATTGTTAACTAATCTAAAAGATTGGAGTTTTCCTAACAATACACACACACACAACGTATTCGTTTTGATAACAAAAATAATGATATGGCATGTATCAATAGCCGGCATGTGATAAAGGGGTAACAAAATAATAATTAACAAGTGACCATAAGGATCCTAATACTTTCCGTTTATCATCTCGTGCTGTGGTTGTTGTTTTATTATTTAAAGTCTTCTTCATCGAAATGATAAGACATCTCGGGCTGATTGGTCCTGATATGGCTCAAAAGAGTCGGCTGGACCGAAAGCAAATATCAAGTAAAGTATCTGGGGCTGATAGAACATATAGACCCTAACGGGTGTAAAGTGAGCATATATTAAAACCCTTCCTGGCCGGATAATATGGTACCTAGGGTCACCAAAGTTCAGAGCTTCTCGGCATCGACTCCGATGAGCATGCTTCCGAATAGTGGTGTCACCAGTTTTATCAGTTTTGGAGAAAAGTGGGTGCAAACGAAAACATTTAAACCATGCCTGACGGGATAATGTTGGCACTAGGATCATCAAACTACAGAGCAAATCAATATCAATCACCACAAACTGGGGCCTTAATTTCGGAGAAAATAACTGTGTCCTTACTGGAGACAATTGAGTTTGTTTGTTTGTTTGCTTAACGCCCAGCCGACCACGGATCAGGGCGGTGCTGCGTAATTTGACATAGAACGTGCGCCACACACAAGACAGAAGTCGCAGCACAGGCTTCATGTCTCACCCAGTCACATTATTTTGACACCGGACCAACCAATCCTAGCACTAACCCCATAATGCCAGACGCCAGGCGGAGCAGCCACTAGATTGCCAATTTTAAAGTCTTAGGTATGACCCGGCCGGGGTTTGAACCCACGACCTCCCGATCACGGGGCGGACGCCTTACCACTAGGCCAACCGTGCCGGTTAGACAATTGAGTACATGTATACGAAATAGCATTTCCTGACGGGATAATTTTGAGTGACACCAGGGTCATCGATCCGCAGGACATAATTATGAGCGTTTATTCCCATGGACCTCGAGCTCATAGCCAAAATGAGTTTCAATAGCTTTACCTATTTGGGAGAAATGAGTACATATATATGTTAGTCATATTGAGAACAGACACAAGTCAAACGGGATAATTGCACTATGATCAACAAACTACTTTGTTTGAATGCAAATGTGTTGTTTGTCCCCCAGAGGGTGGACGTTTGCGTTTGTTCCGGTCAGTCTATATGTCACACAAGTCACTAAAATATCACTCACGCGAACTGTCAAGACGCAAAATAAATAAGTTGGTAAATTGCTCTCCTAACGTGACAAAACGAAAGTGTCTGAGGCAGGAGATCGAATCCCATTGGCGTCGTTAATTTAAAAAAAAAGCTCACTGGGTGACGCAGGGGTTTGTCGGACCTGTTCTTCTTAGGGGTTGGGGAGGGGGGAGGTGTTGCGTTGTTGTTGTTGTTTTTTGGGGGAGAAGAACATTGCAGTTATGATAAAAAAAAAATTCTGTCAATATTTGTCCCGCGCTAATCTGTGTGAAATCGCTTACCGTTGCCAATCATAATTCATATATTAATACAGGTACTGGTAGCCTCAGTCACACGAAATTGCTAATTTCTGTGGTACTGGGCAACTTTCACGTTATTCCTTTTGCATGGGCATAGTGGAGGCCACCTCAATCAGGACTGGCTGGGACTAATGTGTTTATTTTTTTTAATTAAGTGGGTTTATTTGAACATTAAATATTTTTACCTACCGCCGGATGCCCTTAGGCACCCCTGAAGCTCGACATGCAGCCGTCCGGGATAAAACTGCCCGAGAATCCAATAAACACTTTAGACAACACAGTATCATGTCAAATCAAGTTCACTCTCAAACCTATCAAGTTATTATTGTTGTTACTTATTGGAATGGCAAACGGAACATCCATTGCCTATGGTTTTTGTAATGTCATAGCTGTATTTCTCCCTGAAACTTTTGCAAATTATTAGTAGGCCAGTTGGTTAGGACACTCTTGCTTCATCACGTTCTAATCACGCACGTTCGAATCCACGCGGTGTCACTTTTTTTTTCTCCCTTTCCCCTACGCTACATTACTTTTCAGGGAATGTGTGCT
>NC_090246.1:42724045-42739045 GCF_037325665.1 Littorina saxatilis
GGGTTGTCAGATGAGGGTAGTCTCCCATGCCAACAGAAGCTACCATTCAGAGAGTGGTTTGCTTCTTAGTTGGATACCATGGGTTGACAACTCTCGCCATCAGTACCACCTGACCACTGATGAGACACAATTGGGTCGAAACACGTGTCTGGTCTAGGTACAATTACAATGGTCCTCCTCAGTACCAGATTACCTTGTGATACGTCCCCCACAAAGGGACTTTGCATTGTAAATCTCGGTCCCCCTTGTATATATATATATATATATATATATATATACTAGATGATTACCTGCTTCGCCGGGTACCGGCTTCGCCGGGAAGAAGTAGAGCCGAATACCAGGCTGCGCCTGGGACCCGGGTGTACGCCGGCTTCGCCGGCGCACGAAGGAAAGGAGATAAACGCGCAAAACACTGGAGACCTTCTAAAAATAGTAACGTGCAGTGACCTTCTAAAAATAGTAACGTAGTAACGGGAATATGGATTGACGCCACACGGAGGAAGGGAGATAATCGCGGCTGAAAACACTGGAGAAGATAAGGAAGAGTTACTGGTAGTGGATCCCGACAAACAAACAAAAAATCGGTTCAGCGCGCACAGCGCTGCGCGCTGAGAGCACGTGTTGAAATATCTCATCGATGAGGTTGTGTCCGGGGTGTAGCTGAATACGGTGTCCAAATTTGAAAAAGATCCACCGAGAACTTTGGCCGTGCATCGCGAACAGACAGACAGACAGACAGACAGACAGACACTAGTCGTATATATATATAGATATATGTGTGTGTGTGAAAAGAAAAAGGAGTTTTGTTCTTTCCCCCCCACACACACACACATACACACACACACACACACACACACACGTTTGTTACAGTAGGCCTACTACCTGGAAAACCAGTACTATCTGGATAGCAGTGAACAAGTAAGGACTTCTCCCTGAACGAAACTTCTTTTGCCTTTGCGAGCAGTTTTAAAGCGTCCCGTACACAGGTCTAACATTGTCGCCGTCGCGAGATGCTCCAGCAATGATGCTATAAAAAAAAAAGAAAAAAAGTAAAAAAAAAGTTATGAGCGAAGCTCTCACGGCGAAAACACACACACGCACCGCCCCTGTACTGGCTGGTAGCGTGTAGTCTTTCATCCACACTGACACAGTTGTTAAGTCAATATCGCTATCCGGCTTTTCTTTTCGGGTTGACTCACTCTCTCTCCACCCCCCTCCATCTCTCTCTCTCTCTCTGTCTTTCTTTCTCTCTCTCTCTCTCCCTCTCTCTCTTTTGAAAAAGATCCACCGAGAACTTTGGCCGTGCATCGCGAACTGACAGACAGACAGACAGACACTAGTCGTATATATATATAGAAACCTCTCTTCAAACGAGTTTGAACAACATATTTGATTGGTGTAAACAAAACTCAATGATTATACACCCAGGCAAAACTAAATGCATGGTGATCACAACACGACAGAAACACCAACTCGCTCCTCTGAATCTTCATCTCAGTTTAAATGAGTCACCCATTGAGCAAGTAACCAGCCATCGTGTTCTCGGGGTCACAATAGACGCTGAATTAAAGTGGCAGTCCCACCTCAACCGTGTTACCAAAACCTTATCTAAAAACTTGTTCCTTCTCTCCAAATTAAAGCATTACGCTGATACCTCAGCACTCAAGTTGTTTTATTTTGGTCATATTTTACCTCATCTGAATTATGCATCTACACTTTGGGATGGTTGTAGCGATGTTCACTTAAAAAAAGTAAATTCTCTTCACCGTCGCGCAGCCAAACTTATCATGCCGGGTCCGCAAACATCAACAGATCAAAAGCTTAGCATTCTTAATTTTTTATCACTTAAAGATCAGTTATTTTTTAATAAGGCGCTTTTAATGTTTAAGGTACAAATAAACGAGACCCCACAGTACATGCGATCATTATTTCAGAAAGCAACAGACAGATATGGCTCAAACAAATTAATTTCCCCGCTACCCCGTATTGATTTATATAAAACCAGTTTAGCGTTTTCGGGCTCAACAATTTGGAATTCGCTACCATGTGAGATAAAGGGGTCAAGCACGATTAAACACTTCAAATCGCAGCTTCGCAAATATCTGCTGTCACGAACATGTGTGTGCGTGCGTGTGTATGTGTGTGTGCGCATATGTGTATATGTGTGTGTGTGTGTGTGTGTGTATGTATGTGTGTGAGTGTGTGTGTGTGTGTGTGTGTTTGTGTGTGTGTGTGAGTGTGTGTGTGTGTGTGTGTGTGTGCGTGTATGTATGTGTGTGTGTGAGTGTGTGTGTTGTATTGAGTGCGAACGTGATTGCAGGCATGCGGCGCGCGTGTGTGTGCGAGTCGAATTTTCGTTTTCTTTGTATTATATTGACATACATGTACATTTTAATGTTCTATTATGCATTATGTAGTCGTATAGGTAATGTTGAAATTAGTAATACTGTATGATTGCGATTGACAATTGTCCTTTTATTGTCTTTATTTTTATGTCTTAGTTTAGCAGGGACAGATTGTAAGACTAGGCAGGAGCCTAAAATCTCCATCCTTGAGTAATAAAGTTCGTTCGTTCTCTCTCTCTCTCTCTCTCTCTCTCTCTCTCTCTCTCTCTCTCTCTCTCTCTCTCTCTCGATCCCTCTCTCTCTCTTTCTCTCTGCCTTTTGATTTGCCAATACGTCAAAGATATGCTGTGCATTGTATGTTCTGAACATATTTTTGTTGTACTATTGCTACATGTTCGATTGCTACCAGCTTGTATTTATAATTACCTGCATAGTATGCATTTTGATTGTATGAATAACCACATATGTATGCTCTTCATGCCTCATCTTCATCATTATCGTCATCATCATCGTCATCATCATCATCGTCATCACCATCCTCATCGTCATCTTTATTATCACGTGCTGAAGTTTTCCGACCTCCTTTTGTTGGTTAACTTTTTAACTTTTTAATTTTTATATTTTTAATTATATAATTGTGTGTCTATGCGTCCCAAGGACAGATTGTAAGAAAAGGCGTAGCCTTAAATCTTAATCCTTGTTAAATAAAGTTCAATTCAATTCAATTCAATTCTCTCTCTCTCTTTCTCTCTCTCTTTATATCTCTCTCTCTCTTCCTCCCTCTTTCTCTCTCTCTGTCTCTCGCTCGCTCTGTCTCTCGCTCGCTCGCTCTCTCTCACTCTTCCTCCCTCTTTCTCTCTCTCTCTCTTTATCTCTCTCTCTCTCTTTCTCTCTCTCTTTATATATCTCTCTCTCTTCCTCCCTCTTTCTCTCTCTCTGTCTCTCGCTATCTCTGTCTCTCGCTCGCTCGCTCTCTCTCTCTCTCTCTTCCTCCCTCTCTCTCTCTTTCTCTCTTTATCTCTCTCTCTCTTTATCTCTCTCTCTCTCTTTATATATCTCTCTCTTTCTGTCTTTATCTCTCTCTCTCTTCCTCCCTCTTTCTCTCTCTCTGTCTCGCTCGCTCTGTCTCTCGCTCTCTCTCTCTCTCTCTCTCTCTCTCTCTCTCTCTCTCTCTCTCTCTCTCTCTCTCTCTCTCTCTGTCTCTTATGTGAGAGCGCGTGTCAACTGCAGACATCATGTTTATTTGAAGAAAATGCCGCAATTTCCTGCTGCTTCAAAGCTCAGACACTCATGACAAAAGCACTAAAAGTCTCTCACTTTTAAACTGTCTGTTTAAAATCAGTTTTTTAATAGAAACAAAAAATCCACATTGATACAAGAATGGAAAATGGTGAAAAATCTAAGTCAAGCGGATAGGAAACCGGTGATAAATTATGTAAACTATGTAATACGACTGTAATGCAGTTTGATGTCAAGTACATCTGACACAAATTAAGTAAACATTTACTGCAAGAACATCTGATAACTGGCAAATGCTTGTCACTTGTGTCTGTAATACGACAATGGCCAGTAGAAGAAAAAATCAACCGGACAGAATTAACAAAACGAAACTAACGAAAAAACGACTATGTAACACGGTCTTTAGTATTAAGCAGTATGCTATAAGTCGGTCAAGGTTATGAGTCAGAGCCACAGCTAGTGCTGTCCTTACTCCGGGCTCGCCAGTTATTATTACGCTTTCAAGTTTCTCTTTGTGGGATGCTTCTCTCTCTCTCTCTCTCTCTCTTTCTCTCTCTCTCTCTCTCTCTCTCTCTCTCTCTCTCTCTCTCTCTCTCTTTATCTGTACTCTGTGTGTGTGTGTGTGTGTGTGTGTGTGTGTGTGTGTGTGTGTGTGTGTGTGTGTGTGTGTGTGTGTGTGTTGGTGGTGGGGGGGGGGGGGGACAAAAAGGGAAAACGGAACTAGATCACTACAATGCAACACATTCAATGAATGATAGTTTGCCACAATTGTATATATGTGTATACCGGCTTACATTCTTCTCGTCCTCTTTGCGGTCTGCCGCAAGTCCTCTTTCGCCACAAAACGCTACAAGCAGGGCACAGATGAAAAATAGCGACACGTGCATTTTTCAGCCGAACTTCATGACGCGCGCGCAAAAGGGGAATCCCCGGGAGTTCCCATTGCTTGAGAAAATTATATAAAAATGAAAATGTAACGAAACGCGAAAATGTGGCAGTTTGTCAGTAGGCTTGATATTTATCACTCGTATCATAGGAGTATTTGAAGTGTCTTCCACAAGCAGCGAAAGTGCAGAGATGGCTATTTTGACCCATTTGACCAGATAGTACTGGCCAACCAGGTAGTACTGTAACAGACGTTTGCTCCCGCTTGTTCGTTAGTCATATAAAAGTGAACGATGAATGACCAAATAGAAATATAATTTAAATGACCACAATTTAAACTTCAGTTAGCTTACTGTCCTTTTATGAGCCATAGGATTCCCTTCCCCTCCCCAACGCACGCCCCTCTTCCCTGCCCCACACACCCGCTTGCAATCCCAAACCATCCTTACCCATACACTAATGTTGAATAAATTTTTACTCATTTCTCTCATTAATAATATCTAGTAACCGCGTGAAATGTATAGGCCTTTGTTTGGGAATAATGTCCGTTGGTACAGTATAATAACTTAGTTCCCTCTGATCTCACCTTTTTCTCAAGATTTCTTTTCATTAAAAATAACCAAACAGTATATAATTGAATATCCCTGCTACCACAATGAAAGGTAGGGGAAAGGCTCCTAATATGGACCGTCTCCTAATATGGACCACCTCTTGTTTTGACAAACTAACAGCGCTAGAGCGCTCAAAACAATTTCATTGGCTGTATTCACCCTCTCTGGATAACTTGCACATGTCAAAACAGTTGCAGAAACACAAACCTCAATTTAAATTTTGCCGAATGCCTGTCAAAGCTAATTCACTCTAATTAGGCTCAATGATTAACATAAGAGAGAAGGACTACCAAACACAAAATGAAACTTCTATGCAAGAAAATAAGCTTGTTTTCAGCATGAAACAAATAGTGGTCTATATTAGGAGCCCTTCCCCTACCCTGGCCATCATAGCCTAACTCCGCTATCTGCCAATGCAAAAACATGTTTTGCCTTTTAACAGACCAAATAATGCTGGAACCTAAAACAGAATTGAAAACACTACCCAAACACCATTGAGTCAAGAAAAAACGATGAATGTATGCATTTGTTCGGCCCCGACGTGAAAAACACCAAATTTTGCCCTCGCAGGCGTTGTTTTAACAAGCGCCCCGGACCGCTGCGCGAAAAACTGACGTCACTTTAGTCTTGGTTTTGAACTTCGTACGCGTCCGTCTTCTGCGCAAACATAAAGTTTATAGCGGCTTCTTTGCAAAAACGTATGAGCATCTGAGTGGTACCCGAAAAAAAAACCTGTAAATCCACGCCTATCAAAGAGTTATTTTTTTCTTCTTCAAAAGCTATTTGCAAAATGAACAGTCTATATGTCCATAACACATAGTTTGATTAAAGTGAACTCGACTTAACAGCAAAGACTAATTTCTATCTTCCGTTTTGGCGACGACGACAAATTGCTCCATTTTCCAGTGGGAACGGCTCGCAAAGGCCCCGTCCCGACTGTGTGAGAGAGAAAAAAGAAGGTCACCGTCACTTGTCATCGTGCTGAGTTGTCGGGCGTCTTCCCCGCAACGTCTATATTGAAAGGATGGAATGACGGGGGCGGGACACAGAGACACAGATGTGCATTTCAAGGGGGTGGGGTGGGGGGGGGATGGTGACAGATGAAAATCACCACTTCCATCACCACTACCACCACCACCATCACCACTAACAACAACAACAACAACAACAACCACAACAACAACAACAACCACAACAGCAACAACAACAACAACAACCGTGTCATCCAGCGAAACAAATCCTGCAAAAGGTTCACAAAAACAGAGACACGATAGGAAATTCAGCCAGAAACAAATTGTTCCACACATACCCCACATAAACTCCGAAGCTTTTGTTCCATCTGCAATCAAATGGGTCTGCAGTTTACAGCCAAAAAGATTTTCAACCCTCAATTCCCGTATTTTTTCACCACACTGTTTAGCCTATTTTCGACTCGCATTAGGCACACATAACATTAATGTTTCAGATTCCCCGACAAACTCAATTTTTCCTCCCAATCCTTGAACTTGTTTTGACCCTTCAACAAAACTGACAAAACTTAATTTTACAGACTTTAGCAACCGATGTACAGTACCCGACGAAAGAAACGCAACTCATTCGCGCCCACCGTTGCAAGTGATTTTGTGTCATTTTTAAATTGTCGTAACATATGAACCAGATAAGGTACATAAAAGAGGAAGACGGATTCGTGGAGGATATTTTACTGGCTGTACGATTAGTGCATATTATTTCATCGTTTTCTTTTTTTTACCTTTTCATAAACTGTGTTATACAGGGTAGGGGTCAAACGAGTCGTGATTGCAGGCATGCTACAAATTTCGTAAAAATGCATATTTTTCAACCAGATAGAGACAGTTGTGGAGAAAATTCATCTCTTAACATGATCGTTTTAAATTGAATTATTCGCCAAAGCGTAACATAATTATACAAATGAACATAAATTACTTGGATGGTTGTAAAAAAGGGTTGTTTGGGAACAGCTCCTTCAGGCGAACATGTCACTTCGGCACGCTACAAAATTCGTAAGCATGCATATTTTTCAACCAGGTAATGACAAATTTGGATAAATTCATTTCTCAACATGATCATTTCATTAGAATTATTCGCCAAAGCGTTACGTTATCGCAGTTTGGGACAACGATCTCCAAAGTGAAAGTGGGCGTCTATTTCAGCACAAGCTGACCTGCACATCTTGGGGACTTTGTTTGTTCGTTTGTCTGTTTATTTATGTGTGAGTGTGTATCGATGTGTCTGTGTGTGGTGTGTATCTGTGTTTATGAGTGTGTATGTATGTGTTAAGGGAGGGGGGACGTATGCGTTTGTCTTCATACTACTTTCTCGCGAATCACAACGCTAAAAACAAAAGAAAACATGGCGCAGGATTTTGTTCTAATTATAGCATTTTCGTGTAGAACAGTCACTTGGTCACGAAAAGCATCTGATTTCAAAACAAATCATAACGTCGATTCCGTGCTTTTCCCCATACAACCCTTTTTAACACCGTATAAGTGATTTATGTTTATTTTTGTAATTATGTTACGCTTTGGCGAATAATTCTAATTAAATGATCATGTTAAGAGATGAATTTTCTCCACAACTGTCTTTACCTGGTTAAAACAAATATGCATTTTTACGAATTTTGTAGCGTGTCGAAGTGACACGTTCGCCTGCAATCACGACTCGTTTGACCCCTACCCTGTATAACACAGTTTATGAACAGATTAAAAAAAGGGGAACACGATTAAATAATATGCACGAATCGTGCAGCCAGTAAAATATCATCCACGAATCTGTCTTCCCTTCTTATGTACCTTATCTGGTTCATATTTTACGACAGTTTGAACGTGACGAATGACGAAACATCACTTGCAACAGTGAGCGCGAATGAGTTGCGTTTCTTTCGCCGCGTACTGTACATACCTTTTTTTTTCTTTTTTTTTTCTTTTTTGGAGGGGGGGTGTCATCGGAAACAAACATTTTATTTGAGTTGGCCTAAAAAGCGGGGTGGGAGCGGAGGCGGTATATATATATACGGACAGAGAACGCCGCTCTACCATGCTCATCTCATCAAAGTTTCAGCCTGATACTGACGTAAAAACCCACAGTCTTATATTTTATTGCTGACCGCTTGATCCCGTTCCATCGTTCGTGGGAGACAGGCCGGGAAGAGGAGAATGATTGTAATGGACCGTAGGGAGTTCTTTCCTCGTCCGTAATGTGGATACAATCCTTAATGTCTGTCTAAAATACTGCCTTCTCTTTCGGTTTGAGTACAATTTATGGTTAAGTGCTGTCCAGTTTTCCTTTCCTTTTGTCATTATACAGTGGAAGGATGGAGTAAGAGGAGCTCCACAGAATAATTCAGATAGAAATTGAGACTTAAAACGAAATACACAAGGAGAGAGAAAGCTGAGGAGGGGTCAAAGAATGGGTAAGACAAAGAGCTTGGTATATAGAAATGAAATGAGAGAGAGAAAGAGAAAGACAAAGACAGAGCGAAATAGAGATGGTTCTTCTGACGATCTGTTTATTTGGACTAGCAGTATCTGTAAACTTTTAGCATACAGACGCGCATACAGACGTTATTTACTAACTTTGAAAAAATAAGGCCATATATCTATATCTATATACGGCTTGTGTGTGTCTGTCTGTCTGTCTGTGTGTTCACGATTCACGGGCAAAGTTCTCGATGGATCTGCTTCAAATTTGGTGGCATATTCAGGTAGACCCCGGACATAATCGTGGAAAATTTTGAACACGTGCGTGCTCTCAGCGCGCAGCGCTGAACCGATTTTGGTTTTTCTGTACATCCATTCCCAGTAACTCTTCCTTATCTTCTCCAGTGTTTTGCGCGTTTATCTCCCTTCCTTCGTACGGTGCGACCCGGCAAAGGCTCTACTTCTTCCCGGCGAAGCCGTACCCGGCGAAGCGGGTATTCATCTAGTATATATATCTATATATATATACGACTTGTGTGTGTGTGTGTGTGTGTGTGTGTGTGTGTGTGTGTGTGTGTGTGTGTGTGTGTGTGTGTGTGTGTGTGTGTGTGTGTGTCCGCGATGCACGGCCAAAGTTCTCGATGGATCTCTTTCAAATTTGGTGGCCATATTCAGGTACACCCCGGACACAACCTGGTCGATGAGATATTTCAACACGTGCTCTCAGCGCGCAGCGCTGAACCGATTTTGGTTTTTCTCTGGATCCATTCCCAGTAACTCTTCCTTATCTTCTCCAGTGTTTTCAGCGTTTATCTCCCTTCCTTCGTGTGGCGTCAATCCATATTCTCGTTACTACGTTACTATTTTTAGAATGTCACTGCACTGTCCACAACGCTTTCCTTGCACCCGTAAGTTGTCCTTAGTGTAAAAGTGAAAAGGTCGAAAAATACACTGTCATCTATCTCTATATATTTATAGATATAGATATACATATATATATATATATATATATACGGCTTCTCTGTGTGTGCGTGTGTGTTTGTGTGTGTGTGTGTGGGCAACACTTGTGGATTGTAGAGTTCTGTTTGTGATGTGGTCTGGCGGCTTTGGTGTGTCTGTAATTGAAGAACAATGTGACAAAATTATAGACAAAGCAAAAAAAGAATATTTTGAAAACATGTCCAGCAAAGTGAGCGATTACAGGGATGCTGGAAAAATTTGGACCAAATAAGAAAATTCAAATGCAGACACAAGCAGGTTGAACGTCCTCTTATGCACGCAGGAAAAAAAATATGAAAGCCTCCCTGAAAAAGCAGAACTGTTTGCAGATATTTTTGCAGCAGCAAGCCAAACAGATAAACTGTTATGTGAGCAGGAACTCTTCCGTAAGAAGTGGGAGGGTAAACATGACTTAAACGACCCAGAACTCAACCCTTCCTTGAAAATAAATGCTCCGTTATCCATTCAAGAACTGAAAACGGCTATAGCATCGGTGACAAAAGTCCGATCCGCCTGTGGTTCTGATCCAATAAACTATCAGGTCATACAACATCTACCAAACCAAGGATTAAATCTTTTACTGGATTTTTATTCAACATGCTGGAAGTCTGGCCTGATTCCCACAGCTTGGAAAGAGGCTGTTGTGATCCCCATTTTAAAGCCTGGAAAACCAAGAGCTGACCCTTCCAACTGGCGCCCTATATCTCTGACCTCCCATCTAAGCAAAATCTATGAAAGAATACTAAAATCCAGACTAGAAGATGAAATGGAAAGAAAAAAGGTAATACCTTTGTGTCAAGCCGGTTTCCGTCGAGGCAGGGGTGTCTCGGATCACATTGTAAAACTTTCCTCCAAAATTAAGAAAGCTCTCTCACGCAAGAAGTCTCTCTTTGCTGTCTTTTTTGACATCAAAAAAGCCTACGACACAGTATGGCACCAACGATTGTTGTTCAAACTGAAGCAATTAGGCATCAGTGGCAATATGTTTCAATACATAAAAAGCTTTCTACTGAACAGATCCTTTCAAACTGATTATAAAGGTGCCAAATCATCCAATCGCAAAGTTGACATGGGAGTGCCACAGGGCTCAGTAATAGCACCACTGCTTTTTAGCATCATGCTGCATGACATATCGACAGTTAAAACACATGGAGCCGAACTGACGCTTTATGCGGATGATATTGCTCTATGCAAAGAGTATCAAAACAAAACCTATAAAACAGAACACAAATTCTCTAAAGAGTGGCAAACAGCTATAGATAACATTGCGAACTATATGCGGGAGAACGGCTTCACTCTCTCTGCCGAGAAAACTGTATTCGTTGTCTTTACAAACCGAAAACTGGAAGATCGAGAAAAGATACAGTTCTCACTAGATAAATCTGTTGTCTCACCCAGTCAGCAGGTGAAATATCTGGGCGTACTTTTCACCTCAAATGGACTATGGACTGCTCATTTAAAGTATCTTTTAAGCAAAACAAATAAGACCATCAACCTTCTTAAAATACTGGCTGCCCAACCATGGGCAAAGTGCCCAGTTATTCTAACAAACATCACCAGAGCTCTTATAAGATCAAGACTATCATATGGACAGGAGGCCTACTTCTCGTCGGCTCGAAAATGGCTTGATAAGCTACAGTCAGCGGAATGTCGTGCCCTTCGGCTTGCCCTCGGACACCCAAGGCATTCAAAGCAGGCCATTGTATACCACCAAGCAGGATTCCTCCCTCTTGACATGTGGCGACGTAAGTGCTGCGCGGATTACAATGTTCGAGCCAACACAGTGCAAAACTCAACAAAAGAGGAGCTACAACCGCATTACAACCATGTCAAAAACAAAAAGGCCCACTTTGGCACTACTTTCACCTCACTGGCTCAATTCAATGCTTCACTCTTTAACGAAATCAGTGTCGACCCAAATGATGTGGCCCATGAAAGAAATGAATTTTGACACAGAATATTGTACAGCTACAAAGGATGATCAGCTATTACTCAGGATACAAGCCCTTGAGCACATTGGCCATGTTCATGTTTACACAGACGGGTCAGTTTTGGATGACAAGAAGGCTGGCGCAGCTTTTGTAATCCCAAGCGATGACCTGACTGGGAAATTTAAACTGTGCAACAGAAACTCGATCTTCTCAGCTGAGCTCCTTGCCATCTGCATGTCGCTTGTTCATCTCAACCTCAAAAACACTCCTCCTCAAAAGATAGCTATATTCTCTGACTCCAAAGCAGCCATTGAAGCATTAAGAACTAACAAAAGATCAAAAAGACAGGATCTTGTCATTGCCACAAAGGAGTTGGCAAATAAAATTATAAACAAGTCGCGTAAGGCGAAAATACAATATTTAGTCAAGTAGCTGTCGAACTCACAGAATGAAACTGAACGCAACGCAACGCAGCAAGACCGTATACTCGTAGCATCGTCACTCCACCGCCCGTGGCAAAGGCAGTGCACGTGGAATTGACAAGAAGAGCGGGGTATTCGTTGCGCTGAGAAGGATAGCACGCTTTTCTGTACCTCTCTTCGTTTTAACTTTCTGAGCGTGTTTTTAATCCAAACATATCATATCTATATATTTTTGGAATCAGGAACCGACAAGGAATAAGATGAAAGTGTTTTTAAATTGATTTCGAAAAAAAAATTTTGATAATAATTTTTATATATTTAATTTTCAGAGCTTGTTTTTAATCCGAATATAACATATGTATATGTTTTTGGAATCAGCAAATGATGGAGAATAAGATAAACGTAAATTGGGATCGTTTTATGAATTTTTATTTTTTTTTACAATTTTCAGATTTTTAATGACCAAAGTCATTAATTAATTTTTAAGCCACCAAGCTGAAATGCAATACCGAACCCCGGGCTTCGTCGAAGAGTACTTGACGAAAATTTCAACCAATTTGGTTGAAAAATGAGGGCGTGACAGTGCCGCCTCAACTTTCACGAAAAGCCGGATATGACGTCATCAAAGACATTTATCAAAAAAATGAAAAAAACGTTCGGGGATTTCATACCCAGGAACTCTCATGTCAAATTTCATAAAGATCGGTCCAGTAGTTTAGTCTGAATCGCTCTACACACACACACAGACACACACACAGACACACACACACAGACACACGCACATACACCATACCCTCGTTTCGATTCCCCCTCGATGTTAAAATATTTAGTCAAAACTTGACTAAATGTAAAAAAGGAAGCGAGATTAACCTGGTCTGGTGTCCAGCACACGTGAACGTGCCTGGCAACGAGAGAGCAGACAAAGCCGCTAAAGAAGCTGCCCAAGGCATAGGCGCCTCCGAGGTAGACCTGCCATTGTCTGCTTCTGAGATCAGTAGCCTTACAGACTCTCTTCTCTGGAGAGAATGGAGGAACAAATACATACACACGGCTATAAGCTCTGGCTGGCTCATCCGGGAAGCCCCACCAAAACAGATGAACACCTATAATGCATGCCCTGGTGTAATAAAAAGGATTAACCGCCTAAGGGCAGAAGCTGGGAACTACCAATTTCTAGAGCTTAAATGCACCTGTCAATCGATCCGACCTCAGCATTGCTCATTTGACTTTGGAGTGTGATTTGAACTCATGCCACTTTCAACCCCTGACTCAGTTTATAAACTCGAATAGAAATATCCTGCCAAATACCCCAAATGAAAAATTAAGCTATCTTTTAAGTTTTAATAAAGACCTTGGGTGGCAAGGTCCCAAACTTATCGCTGGACTTGTGCACACGCACCCACTTGGTCCCTGGATATGAAGAGACATTGCTGCGGCTGACGCCATTGCTTCTCATATAGCTACTTTATATTTTTATCAGAACCTTTAAGAATACCATTTTATATCCAAGTATCTCTTATTACCATTTTTAATTAGATGAGCGAGAGTGTGCGGGGGGTTGGTGAACCACTGTACATAAAGGGAAAGTTTGTGTGCGCGCCTGTGTGTGTTTTTAATCTAAGACAAATGTCGCCAATGTTTTTACAGAGTGACGTTAAATAAACGATTTTATAATAATATGTGTCTGTATGTTCAGGCCTTCCTTCGAGAAGCCATAACAGTTATTCTCAATCCCGTTTGAGTGGACTTCGCCTTCAAAGGTGATTGTGGTGTTTCGGCACTCGATTACATTTGGCGTCGTCGACAGCGATGGGACTCGACATGAAATGTTCAGGCCACTGAATCATTTTCGTGCTGTTCCCATTCCACCTGGGAGGGACCTAGGCTTGGCGGGTCCATTGTTGGGAACTTTGGGGACAAAGTTCATTCAAAGGGGGTCGAGTGTGACAGGGATCTCCCTTCCTTCGTGTGGCGTCAATCCATATTCCCGTTACTACGTTACTATTTTTAGAATGTCACTGCACTGTCCACAACGCTTTCCTTGCACCCGTAAGTTGTCCTTAGTGTAAAAGTGAAAAGGTCGAATCAATTTATAGCCACGCGAAAAATACACTGTCATCTATCTCTATATATTTATAGATATAGATATACATATATATATACGGCTTCTGTGTGTGTGTGTGTGTTTGTGTGTGTGTGTGGGCAACACCTGTGGATTGTAGAGTTCTGTTTGTGATGTGGTCTGGTGGCTTTGGTGTGTCTGTATGTTCAGGCCTTCCTTCGAGAAGCCATAACAGTTACTCTCAATCCCGTTTGAGTGGACTTCGCCTTCAAAGGTGATTGTGGTGTTTCGGCACTCGATAACATTTGGCGTCGTCGACAGCGATGGGACTCGACATGAAATGTTCAGGCCACTGAATCATTTTCGTGCTGTTCCCATTCCACCTGGGAGGGACCTAAGCTTGGCGGGTCCATTGTTCGTCATTCAAAGGGGGTCGAGTGTGATAGGGAGACTACCGTCGCCCTTCACAGCAGACTCTGCAGAGTTGTTCGCCTTAGAAGTTGTGGGCTTTCCTTGCATGTACCCGTAAGTTGTCCTCACTGTAAAATTGCAAAGGTCGAATCTATTTATCGAAAAATCCACTGTCATCTATCTCTATATATTTATATATATATACATAGATATATACGGCTTCTGTGTCTGTGTGTGTGTGTGTGTGTGTGTATGTGTGTGTGTGTGTGTGTGTGTGTGTGTGTGTGTGTGTATGTGTGGAGGCAACACCTGTGGATTGTAGAGTTCTGTTTGTGATGGGGTCTGGCGGCTTTTGTCTGTCTGTATGTTCTGGCATTTGAGAAGCCTTAACAGATAATATAGGGCTTAGAAATAAGCTCAAAAAATTATCAATCCCGTTTGAGAAGACTTCGCCTTCAAAGGTGATTGTGGTGAACCGCCACGCTGTCTGTCTCTGTCTCGCGATTCACCCCGGCGAAGCCGGGTATTCCTCTAGTATATATATATTTGTTTCTTTCACAATTTCTGATGTTTTCAGAAATTGTGAAAGAAACAATTGAAAGTCAGCAGAGACTTTCTTCCGAGATTTGTTAAAATCTCTTAGCAGAGAAAGAGAGAG
>NC_090246.1:42744045-42749045 GCF_037325665.1 Littorina saxatilis
ATGTCTACCTAGATGGCTACTAGTCTTAACATGTGCAAGTAGCTGTCAACAATTGGCAAAGCTTTATGAATTACAAAAATATGTTCTTTATTACATGTATTATGTGGAATTTATGTTGCGATTTTCCATCATCATCATCATCAACATCATCATCATCATTATCATCATCAATCATCATCAATCATCATCATTTCTAACTTCCAGGGCTAGAGTCGGTGGTTTCTGTTCCAAGACGGCAACTCTCTCACAGAAAGTATTATTTTACAATGTTCTTGATGCTTGTATAGCAATAGCCATAGTTGTTAGAAGAGGAAATGGTGTGAACTTAGCTATTGTATTATGGTCTCTACACTTCGTCTATAGTTACAGTCCCAACGAATCGCGACAAAATAACTCTGAAAAGGACTCAGTAAATACTAGTAACCGTGAAGTACGCTCGATTCCTATAAGTACGCTGGGTTTTTTTTGTAATACACTAGTCACAAAAAGTCAAGGAACAAAAATTCAAAAAGTCATATCTCCGAAACGATTTCACCAATTTATTAATCGTTTACACCAAAGTACACCTTCTGGGCCACACATTGAATGTGGCAAATTTCATTGGTATCCAATAACGGAATGATGAGTTAAACTCAGTTCACTGCAAGCGTGTTGAATTTCAAAAGTCACAACTGTCTCATGTCAACAAAACAATGTCAGTAATGGGTATGGGCACCCCGCCGGGCCAAGCATTCGTTGCAGCGTCGAGGCATGGACTGCACATGTCTTCTGAGGAGCTGCTGGTCCAGGTTTTGCCATTCATGTTGGAGGTATGCCAGCAGGTCCTGAAGGGTGTTTGGGGGAGGGTGATTGTCTCGCAGCTGCCTGTCAAGATGATCCCAGACATTTTCGATTGGGTTTAAGTCTGGGCTGCAGGCTGGCCATTCCATTCTGTGAACTCCCTGCTGCTGCAGGAAGGCCCCAACCACCCTGGCGCGATGCGGTGTGGCGTTGTCGTCCTGCAAAGTGGCCTGGGGTCCCAGCTGTTGCAGGAAAGGGATGACAATCGGACCCAGGATCTCGTCCCTGTAGCGTGCCCCGGTCAGATTCCCCTGGATGTGGTACAGGGGGGTCTTATGGTTGGCAGAGAAGCCTCCCCATACCATCACGGAGCCTCCACCATACGCGAGGACCTCCTGGACACAGTCCTGGTTAAACCGTTCGCCTTCTCGTCGCCATACGGACAGCCGCTTGTCCGGATGCATCAGATTAAACCTGCTTTCGTCGCTGAAGAGAACAGTGGCCCATTGATGACGTGTCCATCTCGAATGACGAGCAGACCAGTCTCGGCGGGCTCGTTTGTGGACTGGAGTCAGCTTGGGCTTCTTGGCTGGTACTCTGGAACGGAGCCGCACGTTGTGGAGACGGTTCCTGATGGTCTGCGTGCTGACTTGAATGTTGGTAGCCACCCTTAGCTGCCCCCTGATGCGCTCTGCAGTGATGGTGCGTGACGTCAGAACCTGGCGGACGATGTAACGATCAGCCCTTGCATCAGTCTTCTTTGGTCTCCCAGATCTTGGCCTGTCCTGGACCCGTCCAGTCGCTCTCCAGCGTTCTTGTAGCCTCCAGACAACCGATGGAGACACCCCAAGTCGGTGGGCAACAGCTCGGTAGGTGGCGCCGCGCTGAAGCCAGGCAAGGGCTCGTCCTTTGTCGACATCTGGCAGCGATCGTCTCTGGACCATGGTGTTGGAATGGACCATAGCTGTGAAACGCTGGCTTATAAAGGCTTTCAGTGCGGTGAGTTTCACAGCCCAGACGTCCGCCTAGCACGTGCCATGATCAGTTCCGATGTTCAGTACCAATGTTCATTCTGCTGAGCCAGTGAATTTAGGCGCATTTTTGACGTGGAGGGCCTGCACTTTCCGCCTGCCTAGCACCGCGTCCGTGCATCACATGCGGCCAATGATGCTGTCTAGACAATTTGCGAGTTGTTGTCAGTGCATTAGCCAAGTTTGGTTGATTTCGTTTTTCGGGTTATGAAGATATTGCTGTTTGCTTTTTCCATGTGAATATGTCAGTTGTTCCTTGACTTTTTGTGACAAGTGTATTAGTTTTTTTAGTCTTGAAACTGATGTTATGTGGGGACATTAATCCGAATCCGGGACCAGTTTCTCCGTTAGAAAAAGGTGAACTTATAGTAGCACACTTAAACACCAGAAGTTTGAGGAACAAACTTGATATTGTGGAAAGTGAAATTAGAGATTTTGACATAGTAACTTTATCTGAGACTTGGTTACCTGCTGGTAAGATGCAAGACCAATTTAATATTAATGGTTTCCATCCACTTGTGCGGAGAGACAGACCAGACGGAGCACACGGTGATGTGGCAATATATGTTAAAGATTACTTATGCTGTAAAGAGAGAACAGATCTTTTGATTCCTAACCTTGAAGCCACATGGATCGAAACCAAATTGAACCAAGAAACTATATTGATAGGCTCGTTTTACCGGCCTCCTAGTGCCCCTGTTGCTTATTGGCAACTGATCGATTCTTCTATTAAACAAGTTATGGCCACCCCTCACAAATTCATAATTCTTGGTGATTTTAATTCCGATTTTAATGACAACCCACCAAAGCAACTCACAGACATTTTGTATCTGAATAGCTTAAAGCAACTAGTTACAAGTCCCACACGGATAACTGAAGATACGTCCACCTGTATCGACCTGATTATTACCCCAAGCACTGACATTGTTGATAAAGTAGAAGTTATTCCTCCCATTTGTGGTGATCACTCCGTACCAGTCGTTTATTTAAAGCATCATTTGAAGAAAAGATCACACTCAAAAAGAACGATTTTAGATTATAGCAAACTAGACGGTCAAAAGTTAATAGTTGAGTTACAGAAAATTGATTGGTCAAACATAGTGACTTTAGAAGATATTCATACCGCAGCTTCTCTTTTTTCGGAGCAGTTGTATTCGATCGTGAAAACCTGCTTGCCTGTCAAGGAAGTCACCATTCGGGAGGGAGACACACCCTGGATCACATCATATATTTTGAAATTAAAAGACCGAAAAAGATTTATTCATACTATTGCTGTGCATGTAGACACACCACAAGCTTGGGAACTCTTTCGTAAGATAAGGAACCAATACACAGATGCTATTCGAACGCGAAAGAAACAATATTTAGAGGAACTTGACCGGTCCGTATCTGATCCAAAGAAATTTGGTCAGAAGCAGTGGTGGAAGTTAGTTAACAGGTTTATGGCAAAGAAAGGCTCTGACCAAAACGAAATCCCGCCACTAACAGTTGATTGTAAAACCTATTTTGAAGACCAGGAAAAGGCTGAATTATTTAATATGTCTTTTGTTAAACAATCAGAAATAAACGACACAGACGATAATGTTCCCGATATAGACAATGCTGAGTTTTTTGTCGACGATATGGTCGTGACTTCCGAAGAAGTGAAAAGTGTAATAGAAAGTCTTGATACATCTAAAGCTGTCGGGCCTGATAAAATTCATAATAAGATTCTTATTGCAAGTTTACCTATAATAGCAGAACCTCTATCTATTTTATTTACAAGATCATTAAATGAGGGTGTATTTCCAAGCATATGGAAAACAGCACACATAACACCGATATTTAAAAAGGGGGATAAAGGAGACTGTTCAAATTATCGTCCCATCTCACTCTTAAGCTGCGTAGGTAAAGTTCTTGAAAAATGTGTTCAGAAACATGTGTTTGATTATTTTGTATCGAATAACATAATCACACCTTCCCAGTCTGGTTTTATTCCCGGTGACTCCACTGTGTACCAGTTAACATGCCTATATAACGACTTTTGCAAGTCACTCGACGACAGCATTACTGTCCAGGCAATCTTTTTCGACATTTCCAAAGCATTTGACAGAGTCTGGCACAAAGGTCTTCTGAGAAAGTTATTTGCACTAGGGATTCGAGGTCAGATGTTTAATTGGTTGCAAAACTATTTAACTGATCGAACACAAGCAGTGGTGCTTAAAGGAAGTATGTCTAGCTACTTACCTGTGCAAACAGGCGTTCCACAAGGCTCTATTCTAGGACCTCTCCTTTTTCTGGTTTACATTAACGACATAGTTGATAACGTTGAATCCATTATTAAACTGTTTGCCGACGATACAAGTATGTATTTAAGCCTGGAAAATTCTCAGATGCGAACAGATATTTTTAACTCAGATCTTGAAAAAATCGACCAGTGGGCTAGTTAGTGGAAAGTTAAATTTAATCAAAGTAAAACAAAACTTCTGAATATAAGCAGGAAAAGGAATCCAGATTACATCCCTTTAAACTTCGGTGGCACAATTTTACAAGAAACTGAAAGTCATAAACATCTTGGTATTATTATTCAGAATAACGGTAAGTGGGAGTTACATATTAAATCTGTTATAGCAAAATGCCGTACGCTAGTAGCTTGCTTACGATCTTATAAATATAGACTAGGCAGAAAAGCTTTAGAAACAATGTATAAATCCTTCATATTGCCACATTTTGATTATGCTGATGTTCTCTGGGACAACTGCCCAAAGGAGTTAGCCACCGAGCTCGAAAGTATTCACTTAGATGCAATTCGAACAATTGTTGGAGCAGTCCGCGGTACAAGCCATCAAAAATTGTACGATGAGTCAGGCTTTATTTCATTACTAGAGAGGCGAAAACGTCATAAATTGATATTATTTCACAAGATCGTTCACCGCAAGGTGCCAAACTACTTATTAGCGATATTGCCACCATTGATATCAACTAATAACCCATATCACCGGCGCAGACCTCTAGACAGAAAAGTTCCATCGTTTAAAACTGAATTATATAGAAACTCATTTCTCCCATCTACTACACAACTCTGGAATTCTTTACCAGACTATATAAAACTTAGTGATTCCCTAAGTGAATTTAAGCACTTTTTGTCAAAAAACGATTTAAGTCCGCCGTGTTATTTTTATTCTGGAGATCGCATGTCACAAATAATTC
>NC_090246.1:42751545-42759045 GCF_037325665.1 Littorina saxatilis
TTCCTTTTCTTCCGGGCGGAGAGGTTCTTCAAGAAAGCTTTTATGAAAAGAGATGGCTTTTCTTCATATTGATTGTCAGAGGCGAGTTACGTGCAGAGAATTTTATTACGTAAGAGTTATTGCATGCGAGATTCTGGTCGGTGATTTCATGGACGGGCAGTTACGTTGTTCGCGAGATACGATGCACAACTTGAATAAAAAGACCAAAAACTCTGTAGATATACTTACGTGCACGTGTGAACAAAGAAGACGAAACAAATAATGGCGACGTTTCGACCCTAGGGTGGTCTTCTTCGGGCACATAAACAAAGCAGAAAAAAAGAAGAAGACAGACGGTAGAACAGAAAAAGAAGAACTACAGATGTAACGATTCACCAGCCAAAACAAACGGATAGAGGAGCCTGGTTTAAACCAACAGCCAACCACTATATAGAACTGCAATTATACCCCCAAAAGACGCTCCGTTAAGGAGTTACCCCGACGGAATATGCACAGTTTGGCTTTATGATACAAAGTTAGCCCTTTCTTTGCTGCATCAGAATTTGACATTTAAAATATGATTCTAACGTGGCGATTGTAGAAAATTGAAGAAATGTGGGGTAACTGTGGGTATCTCCAGGCGGTCTTTTTTCCACCTGGTTGCCGTTCATTTAAGTTTGTTTGTTTGTTTGTTTGCTTAACGCCCAGCCGACCACGAAGGGCCATATCAGGGCGGTGCTGCTTTGACATATAACGTGCGCCACACACAAGACAGAAGTCGCAGCACAGGCTTCATGTCTCACCCAGTCACATTATTCTGACAACGGACCAACCAGTCCTAGCACTAACCCCATAATGCCAGACGCCAGGCGGAGCAGCCACTAGATTGCCAATTTTAAAGTCTTAGGTATGACCCGGCCGGGGTTCGAACCCACGACCTCCCGATCACGGGGCGGACGCCTTACCACTAGGCCAACCGTGCCGGTTGTTCATTTAAGTAGTTTTCACCGTTTTATATTCGATTAAATAACGAAAACTATTTATTTTTTGAAAGTATACACCTTGAAGATAACGATAAAGTAATAAGAGTCGTAGAGCTCAACTTTGTTTGCGTTTTATGGGGCATTACGTCATCCATGATGGCGTCAGAATGTTGCGTTTTCCCGTCATAGCGCATATAACTTTAGTGTTTTCTACGAGCACAGACTATCAAGCTTCACAAATAAAGCACGTGAGTATTGTGTGATGTACCGTGAATATTACGATATGCATTTGGTATGTTTTTACTCTGCAACAGTCGAGATAACCAGGTCCTGTATATTGTAACTTTACCCCCATTTTGCAAGAATCTGTACGTGCATGTCAGAGTTGTATTAGTAGTGCTCCAGAGAAAACTATTTTAGGAAAACATATTACATTTGAAAAACATATCTTGGAGTGCATATTTATCCACAAAGAGTGTTTTTTAATTTGCCATTAAGCTTATTTTTTTAAACTTTTGATTGCACGTGACAGTGGATGGTACGTAAACATTACTAAGCAGTGCTATTTTGCATTTGTGTTTGAGAAAAGGACTCGTTATGACGAGGTGAACAAATGTCAATGGTAATTTAGTTAAAAAACAAAGGAATACTGTACTCACCAATACAAGAACGAGACAAGACGGTACGAATTTTCGCTTATGGAAGCTTCGTTGTTTAGATTTTTTTAATGGTAATTTATCAAAGTATTAATGCACCCTGCTATTTAAAGGCATTTCATGGGATATAAATGCTGTTTATTCCCCTCAGACGCGTAAAAACGTTCAAACCAAAAATGCCGCGTCAGATTTCAGTAATGGTCATAGTGTGTAGAGTTAAACAAAATATCAGTGGCAGCTAAATTTATAATAATTATATCTACAAAAATAAATCTCTTATAGATAAGAATGTCATTTGTCATAATATAAACCATATCTACTTAGGATAAGAGTACAATTATTCACATTGAATTGAAGCGTGCGATAGTGCTCACGCGAGTGTGGGTGGGCGCGCGCGAGTGTGTGTGTGTGTGTGTGTGTGTGTGTGTGTGTGTGTGTGTGTGTGTGTGTGTGTGTGTGTGTGTGTGTTTGTTTGGGTAAGCGTTATGCTCGTCTCTCTCTCTCTCTCTCTCTCTCTCTCTCTCTCTCTCTCTCTCTCTCTCTCTCTCTCTCTCTCTCTCTCTCTCTCTCTCTCTCTCTCTCTCTAGCTCGCTCGCTCGATCGGGAACGATCCAATTTCAGGATTACATTTTTGTTTTAAAAAGAAAAAGTTTTGATGTTGGGGCTGTTTTAGCGGCTTTTCAGTGTGATCTGTGTGTGAAGGTGAATAAAAACAGGGGTGATACAGCCTGTTTGAATTATGGATTCCCAGACGAGGCTTCTTGTGTCATAAGGTCTTACACGGGGAGGGGGTGGTGGATGGGGGCTTGGGGGATGGAGAGATTTAAAAGACTGTGACCCACTCCAACGAAAGGATAACAAAGTCGCTGAGGCCGAACAGAAACCTGAGCCATCGCAACAAATTTGGATTTTGAGATTTTTGCATGTCTGCACTCTACCAAATGTGTTATATCTATTCTGTTAATATCAATTTCAGATTCGCTTTGCAAATATAATAAAAATGAGGTTTTATTGCACTGCAGACACAAAATAAGCACCCTTTTATCCCCACATTACTGTTTCTTTCTTCGCTTTTTGTACTTAAAAGAAAATTCATTTTCATTTTTTGTGAAGCATGTTGAAAAAAAGTTTACATCATCATTAGTCACTTTTAAGCTTTTGAAGTTAAACCAAAAACCCTGTTGCAAGGGATTTTGTGCAAATTTACTCCTGTTACCTTCACGCCTGCTTTTCTCAAAAATGCCGCTTAAGTTTGAGCCAACTTTAAATCTCATTAATGCCAAACAATAGACACTTGTAGTAATATAAAGACCATCTGAAAGCTGGTTATCTTCACTTTCAAGGGAGTGGGTCACATATTCATTCTCTCTCTCTCTCTCTCTCTCTCTCTCTCTCTCTCTCTCTCTCTCTCTCTCTCTCTCTCTCTCCCCCTCTCTCCCTCTCCCCCTCTCTCTCCCCCTCTCTCCCCCTCTCTCTTGCTCTCTCTCTCCCTCTCTCTCGCTCTCTCGCTCTCTCTCTCTCAACGAACTTTCGTTGCAAACTTTAAAGTCAAACCAAACCGAAAGTTTAACGTCCCAATTCCAAGGATAGATCTCTTCAAATCAAGCTTAGCCTATTCTGGTAGCGTCCTGTGGAATTCTCTCCCGGAATTTGTGAGAGTCCCAATGAGTCTCAATACTTTCAAAAAACACCTTTCACTGTATTTATTGTTAAATTACGAAAAATCACAGTGATGGAAGACTTCGTTTAGTTATATTTTCATTTGTCCAAAGCATCAGTGTTCATTATATCCACACAAAAACACTCAAAGCTTTAATAACACATTTACTCATGCATGTGTATTCAGCATTGTTTTCACTACGTTACATATACGACGCTTTATATTTGTGTATAATATGTAATGTGTAAATATTCATATGTTGTTGTTTTTTCTCTACCTTTTTTTCTACGTTAATATCCGTGTAAATATGTGATTAGATTAGTCCCCTCTCTGGGCGAGGGCTGGTTGAAAAAAAGCTCGTTGTATTGCTTATGCCACAACCCTCGAAAAATAAAATTTGATTTGATTTGATTTGATCTCTCTCCCTCTCTCTTTCTCACACTATCATACCCCCTGTTTGTATTCACCTTCACACACCGATCACATTGAAATGTGCCTCAAACCTTTATCCTTGTAAAATAAAGTTCGTTCGTTTGTTCGTTCGTTCGCTAGTTTCTCTCTCTCTCTCTCTCTCTCTCTCTCTCTCTCTCTCTCTCTCTCTCTCTCTCTCTCTCTCTCTCTCTCTCTCTCTCTCTCAGCTTGTATTTATAATTACCTGCATAGTATGCATTTGATTTTATGAATAACCACATATGTATGCTCTTCATGCCTCATCTTTATCATCATCATCATCATTATCATCATCATTATCGTCATCATCATCATCATCGTCATCTTTATTATCACGTTTTCCGACCTCCTTTTGTTGGTTAACTTTTTAACTTTTTAATTTTTTATTTTTTATTTTTTATTTTTATTTTTATTTTTTAAATTTTTTTTTTTTTTCAATTATATAATTGTGTGTCTATGCGTCCCAAGGACAGATTGTAAGAAAAGGCGTAGCCTTAAATCTAAATCCTTGTAAAATAAAGTTCAATTCAATTCAATTCAATTCTCTCTCTGAGTGTGTTTCCGAGAATGTCTGTCTTTTGGGTTGTCTTTCTGTGGTGTGTGTGTGTGTGTGTGTGTGTGTGTGTGTGTGTGTGTGTGTGTGTGTGAGTGTGTGTGTGTTTGTGTGTGTGTGTGTGTGTGTGTGTGTGTGTGTGTGTGTGTGTGTGTGTGTGTGTGTGTGAATTTGTGTGTGTTTGAGAGACAGAGAAAAACGGAAAGAACAGACAGATATAAAAACTTCTTTTTTTAAAGCGAGGTCAAGTCAAGTCAAGTCAAGTTTTATTCCGATAAAACCCCGTGAGGGTACATGGACAATTAAAAAACACAATAAAAACACATTTCATTCAACACCAAATAAAAGGAACTAAAACAAAAAGAAATCAGACTATGTACAGAAAAGGGAGTTGAGGGGTGAGGGAGAGCAAAAACAATACAAGAAACAATTCAACAATAATAATAATAATAAATAATAATAATAATAATAATAATAATAATAATAATAATAATAAAACACACAAAGTAATTACATACATTTCTTTACTATGGGAAATGGGGTGATGGGTGAGTTAACATAAGGACAAAGATACTATTACAAACAACACAAAACAGATAACGGAGTATAAAGCTAAAAGAGAATTAAATTTTACTCGCTTCTCAAACAGTCCATGACAAGTGTCATGAACTTTGCGAGTTTTAGCAATAAACTCTTTTTTGTAGTGGAAAAAAGCTCTCTGAATTTAACTGAATTGGGGCGGGCATAATAATAGCACCGTAACAACTGTTTTCTATAATTGGTAAAAAAAGGACATACAAAAATATAATGGAACTCGTCCCCAAGGTCACCTGATGAACATTTGTGACAGATTCTGTCTTGTCTGGGAATAGGTGACAGACTCACAGACGGACAAAAAGCCCAGTAGATTCAGCAACACGCACACAGTATGATAGTGTGAAAGTGCGTTTGTTCTGTGTCAGGGCTCCCCAAACTGCGCGTCCATGCGCACTAGAAGCCGAAAACACGTACACGAAATTTATGGAGGGGGACCGGGACGCATTTACCTTTAAAAGAGCGGGTCTTGGGACGCACTAAATGTCCTTTATCGTGCGAACTGTAGATACTATTTTCAGACTGCGATCGTCAGCTATTGCGTACCTTAATTAGGTACGGTTTTCCGACAATAATCTCGTGCAAGCTCCAATGTCAATTTTACACGCGAATGAAATCGGAAAGGAGGTTGAAAGCAATACTAAAGTAGCTGTGCCCGGGAAAGGTTATGTACCAAAAAGCACTAGTTGCTCGGGCAAAACCATACCGGGCGACTTCAGCGGTGAACGAACAAAGAAACACAGATCCGTCGAAGCAATAGACAAACAAGTCGCGTAAGGCGAAAATACAACATTTAGTCAAGCTGTCTAACTCACAGAATGAAACTGAACGCACTGGAATTTTTCAGCAAGACCGTATACTCGTAGCATCGTCAGTCCACCGCTCGTGGCAAAGGCAGTGAAATTGACAAGAAGAGCGGGGTAGTAGTTGCGCTGAGAAGGATAGCACGATTTTCTGTACCTCTCTTCGTTTTAACTTTCTGAGCGTGTTTTTAATCCAAACATATCATATCTATTTGTTTTTGGAATCAGGAACCAACAAGGAATAAGATGAAAATGTTTTAAAATTGATTTCGAAAATTTAATTTTGATCATAATTTTTATATTTTTAATTTTCAGAGCTTGTTTTTAATCCGAATATAACATATTTATATGTTTTTGGAATCAGAAAATGATGAAGAATAAGATGAACGTAAATTTGGATCGTTTTATAATTTTTTTTTATTTTTTTTTTACAATTTTCAGATGTTTAATGACCAAAGTCATTAATTAATTTTTAAGCCACCAAGCTGAAATGCAATACCGAAGTCCGACCTTCGTCGAAGATTGCTTGGCCAAAATTTCAATCAATTTGATTGAAAAATGAGGGTGTGACAGTGCCGCCTCAACTTTTACAAAAAGCCGAATATGACGTCATCAAAGACATTTATCGAAAAAATGAAAAAAACATCCGGGGATATCTGATTCATTCCCAGGAACTCTCATGTCAAATTTCATAAAGATCGGTCCAGTAGTTTAGTCTGAATCGCTCTACACACACACACACGCACAGACAGACAGACAGACAGACAGACACACACACACACACACACACACACACACACACACACACACACACACACACACACACACACATACACCACGACCCTCGTCTCGATTCCCCCTCTATGTTAAAACATTTAGTCAAAACTTGACTAAATGTAAAAAGACACTTCACAGTACGCTAATGTGTGACCTTTCGGCTTTTGCACCCTTGCCCTTGGAACCCTTTAAACTTCTGCAGTGGGTGTCCATGGACCCTCTACGAATTAAAAGTTGGGGTCCCGGGACTTTCTATGAGAGGCGTCCAGTGTGTGTACGTGTGTGTGTGTGTGTGTGTGTGTGTGTGTGTGTGTGTGTGTGTGTGTGTGTGTGTGTGTGTGTGTGTGTGTTTGTGCGTGCGTGCGTGCGTGCGTGCGTGTATGTATGTGCGTGCGTGCGTGTGTGTTTGTGTGTGTGTTAATTAGAGATAGCGTGTAGAAAGACAATCACAGATAGAAAGGGACAGAGAGAGACAGAGGAAAACAATTGTGAGACATTAGAAGAGAAAGGAGAGATATAAAAGAAAAATCAGGAATATTAAATTAAAAGAGCGCCTATGTGATTGTCAAAGTACATTACAAATATCGTATGTCATTTTGGATTCTGTTAAATTGTCACAACAAAATCTAGCACTGAATACAAAGAGAGTTGGAATTCTGATTCAGTGTGAAGCACCTGCTGTTCTATGACTTCATCTTCAATGAGTCTGAATCACATTCACCGTTCTCAGTTTCCTGGCTGAAATTAAGCTTCAACCTCTCCTGTAACACAGAAGTACTTGTTCTCATGTCTATTTGCTTTGAAACAGCTTCTACCGGGGTTGTTTTTGATTGTTAGCATGCGCGAGTGCTTAACGAGGGCTTAATGTGTGCATATATACTCATGACAACCTGTTGTGACGTCATACGCATGACGTTTTTCAAAACTACAGAGTGCGTTCTGGCTGTTGAAAGTCTGACCAATTAAACATAATATCTTTTGTCATCAGTTAAAGCTTACAAAAGGCTCAATCCCAAGGCATTTTGAGGGAACTTGTGTTTTACAC
>NC_090246.1:42761545-42791545 GCF_037325665.1 Littorina saxatilis
GTATTCATTGTGCGGGGGTTCATTGTATCAAAATAGTGTTCCATTTACATACAGACATACACACAGACAGACGGACAAAGTGAATCCAGTATACCCCCTCCAACTTCATTTGGCTGGGGTATAAATATCAATATCACTTAAGATTTAGTATCATTGTATCAAAATATTGTTCCATGTACATACAGACATACACACAGACAGATGGACAAAGTGAATCCAGAATACCCCCCTCCAACTTCGTTGGGCAGGGGTATACATATTGTTCCATATCTGACAACATTTCATGGGTGAAGCAAGTTTACCTTTAGTAGAGTTTCAGAACAATCATGTAAATTAGTAAGCTTTCAGAACAATCACGTATGAGGGCTTACATGATTACGATGAAATAAATAGTAGACTTTCAGAACAATCATGTAATAGTCACTTTTCAGAACAATCACGCGTAACACACGTGCTGTCTCTCTTCGGGTGTGTGTGTGTGTGTGTGTGTGTGTGTGGGTGGGTGGGTGCGTAAGTGCGTGCGTAAGTGCGTGCTTAAGTGCGTAAGTGTGTGTGGGGGGGTGGGTGGGTGTGTGTGTGTTTGAAACTTATTTTATTTTAATATGTTTTTAATTCTCTTTGCGTACATGTATAATAATACAACAACAACACCGCAAAAGAGAGAAAATTGCACCCCCCACAAAACGACCCCCCCAAAAAAACACATACAGACACATAGCCCGAATAAGCCCAACAAAACAGTTTGTATTTAAATGCAAATAGAATGGAGTATTATAAATAAATAAAAAACAGTCGAACTTGCCTTAGCGACCACTTCGTGATAAGGACCACCTGCCCACAACGACCACCCCATAGGACCCCCTATGAGTTTTAATCTATAAAGTCACCTTTGGATTGCGACCACCCGCTGTCTCTTGCGACCACTTTTGGTTGGTCCCTTCGGTGGTCGGCATAGACAGTTTCGACTGTACTTTCATTCAGAAACAGTTGCACAGATTTGTTCAAATACAAGATAAGCATCCTAGCAAAGAACGTCAACATACTGTGAATAGTGTTGTGACACAACTCTCTTGCGTCAGGGGCCTCAACCTGTCAGTGCATAGCTATAGCGCGAAGTAGATTAATGTCTTTACTAATGTAAAGTTAAGGTCTTCGGGTAGCGTGGGTCACTTTGAACAGGACGCTGCGCAAGGAGAGATTCCAATCGATTAGAAACAAATTTAAGAGGAAAAAAACTGGGCCATGACGCCTTTTCATATATACATGTTATTACTCTGTGTCTTATAATGCCTGGTTAAAACAGCATAGCTTTTATTAAGGTTTTGTTTGCCTTGTGTGGCGTTGTTATTGTCTATTAATTGATATCATTAAGTAGTACTCTCATTTCACAGCACATATTGAATTCCTACATAAGTCCACACATTTGCACGACAGAGGCAATACTTGCAAGGTCTATGTTCAGTACAACCAGGGAAAGGATATGCAAAGTTATTTCATTACTGGCCTCTTAACATTCCACCGACGGTAATAATAACTTCAGAGCCATGTGCACAATTTAATTTGTTTTCGGAGCATGGAAGAAGCGACGTGAATTTTATGAGCATGGAAAATGCAATAATGTATATAAAAACTAGGGTTGTCAGCGATGTAACAGTAACAGCCATTGTGTTTTCAGCGTAGCAACATCAACATGGCCTGCTATTTTGACAAGACAAGATTTGTTTAATGCCGTGGAGTCGCATAATACTATGTTCGACTCAAAATACCAGGCCCTACGCTAATAACAAAAACAAAATAGCGTGTATTCTGTCGTGATTCTTTTTGGGTTTAAAACACGTTTTTGTTTGCGACAATTGCATATGAAGTCATTTAGCATACTTTCATACTTAACATTCCATATGTTGTTCCAGTGTCTAACTTCTGCTGTGATTAGAACGGTTTGCGCGAACGGTGACTACGGAGAACAGTAAGAAACAATGACTGACCGTTTCGGATTAGGCTAGTAACTTCGTTTCAACATTGTATACGATGGATGTTGTACAGAGAAAGAAAGTTTTCTGTTTGGAAAGACCATCTGCTAGACTGCAGTTAGTGAAGAGATGGAAGTTTCGTTGCCTTTCCAAGAACTAGATTTTACCCGTGTTCGAAAAGAATTAATTTGTTACAAATTGTATCGTCTGTTGACCTGTCACAGAGGCACACCTGACCAGATATGCGTACTGCCTCGACAGTAATGAAACTTGGACCGGGTGTAGTTTGTTGCTGTAAATATATTCCCTCTCGTACGTTACACCATATGAAAACGGTTTGTTCAAAAGCGTATAACTGGACATGGCCTACGTGACTGCAGCAACAAAAAAAAAAAAAAAAAAAGCCGGCGGAGGGAAGACCGTGCAGATATCATCCAACTTTTCGTGCAAAGCGGCGGGGTAAGCGACGGTCGAACTGACCTAATTCACACGACACAGTCTGCCAACGGGCACAGTGAGCTTTGCCGTGTGTTTTACATCTCACAAAATAGGCATTCCTAAATGTTCCATTTTCGACAGATATCCGCATAAGTCAGTGGTATAGCGCTGGGCTGCAGTTCCTGAAGTCGCTGGTTCGAGCCCCGCTAATGCTATCATTTTTTTTTATGAATCATGTGCGCTTTTCCTGTTCAGTTTGTAAAATATGCTTCTTTTTTTTCTTTTTTTTACATTTAGTCAAGTTTTGACTAAATGTTTTAACATAGAGGGGGGAATCGAGACGAGGGTCGTGGTGTATGTGTGTGTGTGTGTGTGTGTGTGTGTGTGTGTGTGTGTGTGTGTGTGTGTCTGTGTGTGTGTGTAGAGCGATTCAGACTAAACTACTGGGCCGATCTTTATGAAATTTTACATGAGAGTTGCTGGGTATGATATCCCCGGACGTTTTTTTCTTTTTTTCGATGAATACCTTTGATGACGTCATATCCGGCTTTTTGTAAAAGTTGAGGCGGCACTGTCACACCCTCATTTTTCAATTAAATTGATTGAAATTTTGGCAAATCAATCTTCGACAAAGGCCGGGGTTTGGTATTGCATTTCAGCTTGGTGGCTTAAAAACTAATGAGTGAGTTTAGTCATTAAAAATCGGAAACTTGTAATTAAAATTATTGTTTTATTAAACGATCCAAAAACAATTTCATCTTATTCTTCGTCATTTTCTGATTCCAAAAACATATAAATATGTTATATTTGGATTAAAAACAAGCTCTGAAAATTAAAAATATAAAACTTATGATCAAAATTAAATTTCCGAAATCGATTCAAAAACTATTTCATCTTATTCCTTGTCGGTTCCTGATTCCAAAAACATATAGATATGATGTTTGGATTAAAAACACGCTTAGAAAGTTAAAACGAAGAGAGGTACAGTCTGTAAAGCGTGCTATGAAGCACAGCGCAACCGCTGCCGCGCCAAACAGGCTCGTCACTTTCACTGCTTTTTGCACTAGCGGCGGACTACGTTCAGTTTCATTCTGTGAGTTCCATAGCTTGACTAAATGTAGTAATTTCGCCTTACGCGACTTGTTTCTTTTTTTTTTGGAGGGGGGAGGGGGGGGAAAGTTTTGTGTGTGCTCATTAATATAAAACGTTTTTGAGAAATCACTCACTGAAACGGACGCAGCACGCGCGCGTGCTTACACACACACACACACACACACACACACACACACACACACACACACACACACACACACACACACACACACACACACACACACAATACGTAAGAGAAAAGATCGAGCGATGTAAATAAATTAAGAGCTATATTTTGTCATGCAGATTGCGGACACCTCGCTTGGAAAAAACACCTTTTATTGTCACTTTTATTATTATTTCTTCTAAAACGTGCCTGTCAAGATACCCCGCGTACAATGTTCCATCACTCATGGCTGGTCCAAATGGTATTCGCCTTTCAACACAGGCACCACTGTATATACAGTAACACCGTCGTTTCAAATACCTTGCAACTCGTGTAACCCATGTGTAAAACGTGTGTCCGTACCCGTTTAATTGCACATAACACATCCACAAGGAAACAAACAGCTACCAACAAAAATAAATGTTTTAATTGCGGCAATACAAAAGTCTGCAGGGTTAGCATCGAATTACTTCGACAGAATCTCGTTACACAGGTCTACGAACCGCACCTCAGTTTGCTACTGAGTTAAAGTACATTATGAAATTCAATGTCAAAGAAGGTTTATAGGGTAAATTGTGAAAAAAACGTTTGTCTAGGGCCATGAGATCATTTTTGTTTGCGTGTATGTGGGACTGGCGTTCCCTCATGCTCCCGCGCTAATGTTGGCAGGATTCGCCTTCTTAAATTCTGCTCCTAAAGAACAAGCCTTCGTGGGGTAACGGTTATAACATTGCGCTTCTGCACCAGTTGTCCAAGGTTCGAGACGCACAATGAACTTCATTTTTTTTTTTTCGTATTCGTAAATGATTATGAAGTGCCAGTTGACTGGTTTTTATGTTCATAGCGTGTGTCAAAATTGTATCGTAAGATGCTTATGATAGATCAAACCATCTATTTCTTTAATTCTTCATACAATGATCGCTGTATCTAAAGTTGAAATTCATTGAAATAAAGAGAAATTATGGCCGTTGTGTATTATTTGCATCTATTTCAAAGCACAGGTTAGTGCACCATGAAAACAGTGTTCGCTCAAAACAGGGAACGCGCCTATTTCTAGAACAAATACGTACACTTCATAAAAGAAAGTTATGAAGAGAGTTGCACACAATGATTCGTAATCAAAAAAATAGTGCACCAACATTCTTTTTTAAGTGTCTAGTATTTCAGTTTCGATTTATATTAATTATAATGTTGAACATCTTTGCAAGATTTTGAAATTTTGAATCCATGCATGTCCCTTTGAATATTTCTGTAACTAAAAATGGAGAAGAAATTGCATTTTCTTGGCTTTTCCCTGATGACTAGAATGCTTTTAATCATCTAAGGCCTACACACATTTCACAGTCAATGTATTTGCAAAAAAGACGGTTCAACTTAGATAGATTTCAAACTTACAGATACGATGTATCTCCTTCAGTCCACTGTAGCGTTTGATACATTTCAGCTAAACTAAGTTGCTTCATTTTACATGCAGATGAAATCTCCATTAGCTTCAGGAAATTTGAACAGAGTGTGTGCACAAGATCGCAAGGATGCTGGTGACAACCCCGGTGTCTATGACACCTTATACAAATGAAAACCATCAAGAGAACTGCCGCTTGTTTTCGTAATGTACTGTACGATTTACTTGCAAGGTGTAGGTCTCTTGGACCACCTACCCTGTTCTTCACACTATCTGATGATGACATGCCCTAAACTGCAAAAGATCGCCAACAATAAAAAAATATATTTTAACGCTTCATCATAAAGCTCGTTTTCTACAACAGTAATACAAGATCCGTTTAAGAGTGTAGCCAGGCTGTGTATCAAATCAAATAGTAGCAATTGTACTTAATTAATCTCAAATACGTACAGGTATTGAAGCTGCTGTGTATTAACATAAATACAAACGAAACACAAGAACATTAGTATTACATTAAAATATACCGTAAACTACATTGTATACGCCCCCACCCCCCTCCCCCCACCCCCTCCCAATTTTGTCCAAAAGTTGGGGATGGGCGTTTAATAGGTACTAAACCCTTTGCATGAGCTTTTTTTTTACTATACAGAATAAGGATATTTAGGTCAGTGTTCGAAAGATGCGTTACTGCACAAAACGTTCCTCTCTCTCTCTCACACACACACAAGCACACGCACACACACATAATCTGCAAGCAAACCACGAAGGAAATATTGTTGATTTTTGGTATGTTAACAAGTTTATAACTTAAATAGTTAGTGATCTGTTGGACAGATTAATTCAGGTCTGCGGTGAACAAACCCATATCAACATTTTAACGTTAAGCAAATAAACGCATTCACAATTAGTTGTAGAATGATAAGTCACGTTTGTCTCGGAAACTAAAAGATTATTTGTTGTCAGTGTGTCACCCAATGAGGGGAAAACTGTGTACGAGGGACAACGTCTTGCCTTCAAAGGCCGCGATAGAGGGTAAACAAACACAAGTCTGTTCATTCGTTATGTTCTAACTCCTGGAAGTCGACCTCTCTATTCACTTCCAAATCTCAAACCAACTTTTATTTTTACATTCTTCGGACAATGATTGTTTTTAATCTGCACTTTAAATCGCTGTATTTAAAGTTGAAACATCCACTGAAATAAAGAGAAATTATGGCCGTTGTGGAATATTTGCATTTTTGTTTTAAAGCACAGGTTAGTACAAGTGCACCATGAAAACAGTGTTCGCTCAAAACAGGGAACGCGCCTATTTGTAGAAAAAAATAAGTACACTTTCTGAAAGAAATTTATTAAGAAAGTTGCACACATTGATTCGTAATACAAAATTAAAAAAAAAATTGTGTGCGGCAAATTTCTTTTAAAGTGTCTAGTATTTCAGTTTCGATGTATCATGTTAAACATTTCTGCAAGATTTTGAACCAGACTATAGCTGTTCATCTGACTTCTTATGCCTCTTGTTAGTACCAACACAGCTCATGACAGTAACACAGCGACCAGATTGTTTGAATCCAAGCAAAAGACAAGATATTTACGCAAACATGGCACATGTTTGTAATGAAACAGAGTTTGATTATCAGCATATTCCATCAAAAATGTCTGTTTCTTCACAACCGACCAAATAATTATAACAATCAGCTTAGTACTGGCAAGACTATTACTGCAGGCAGTGAACACAAAAGGATGAACAGAACATGAAAACAACGTCCCAAATCTGTTCAATGTGTATCTGTTAAGTGTGATCATGACAAGACACTGTTTGTCTCACATGTGCTTCTAATGTCAACAGTGATCATTCTTACTTTTCTTCACAACTTCAATGGTTTAAAGAACCGAATCATCTTTATAAATGCCTACACTTAGGTTTAGTAGGTTCTAAACTGAACAAGGTAATAGTTCTGACATAAGCTTTAAAACCAGTTTTGACAAAACTTGGCATGAAGTGATGGTGCCTGTATGTAATTCTGGTCTTCAGTCAAATTAAGCATCACACTGCATGTTCCTTCTGGAAGAACGCTGTTTGTGCAAAAATCCCTGCATGTCCCTTTGTATATTTCTGAAACTGAAAATGGAGAAGAAATTGCATTTTCTTGGCTTTTCCCTGATGACTAGAATGCTTTTAATCATCTAAGGCCTACACATATTTCACTGTCAATGTATTTGCAAAAAAAGACGGTTCAACATAGATAGATGTCGAACTTACAGATACGATGTATTTCCTTCAGTCCACTGTAGCGTTTGATACATTTCAGTTAAACTAAGTTGCTTCATTTTACATGCAGGTGAAATCTCCATTGGCTTCAGGAAATTTGAACAGACTGTGTGCACAAGATCTCAAGGATGCTGGTGTCAATTCCGGTGTCTATGACACCTTATACACCTTATGCCTTGCGGACTTGCCGACACGTTCACACAACAGAGATCGTTCAGAAAGTGACAAGCCAGTATAGCGCATTAGCGTACAGCATTTCACAGTTAAACGCGCGTTTTGATATTCTTTCTAATTTTCAGACCTTGCTTTTAATCCAAACATATCATATCTATATATGTTGTTGGAATCACGATACCAAAAAGAATCAGATGAAATTGTTTTTAAAATACTGAACCGATCTTCATGAAACTTTACATGAGATTTCCTTAGTATGAAGTCCAGTAGTTTACTCACATATCGCTCCACACACACACACACACACACACACACACACACACACACACACACACACACACACACACACACACACACACACAGACACACACGCGCGCGCGCGCGCACACACACACACACACACACACACAAACACACACACACACACACACACACACACACACACACACACCAAGACCCTCGTCTCCATTCCCCGTCTATGTTAACACATGTAATCTAAAATTGACTAAAAGTAAGCAAAATAAGACAACGCAGACTGACAACAACAAGAACATACAAGCCAATGTTTTTCTTGACAGAGCACGACTACAGTTAACCAGTCTCGCTGTCTGGTTTTCGAGGAGCTGATGACCCAGTTTGAACACTGGCTGAGTTTGAAAAAAAAAAATCTGTGCACCACACCGGGCTGACACGTGTGGGGCGATCGAGGTCACTGGGCATGGACATGATTCACGGACTTTTTTTTCTTTTTTCTTTTTTTCCATCACGGACTCTGCTTATTTAGTTTTATCTCCCACAATTCCGAGAGGAATGGGTCACGTGAGATAGAACGCGGGAATAACGGCGTCACTGAACGAATGGTTTTCGTCCTGTGAAGACGTGTTGGTGCACTGTCTCTCTTTGCTTTGCTTTCATTTTTCTCTAACCTTTCTCTGTACAAGCTTTAGTTGTAGGTTAGTTGAAGTGTATTGACTATTTGATTGTTTATCATTGTGTCAACTTGCAAGGTAAGGAAACACTTTGTTTTCGGTGTTTGTTTGTCTTTGAACCGGGAACGCGTCGTTTCGCGTGTGAATTTTATTCGTCGAAGCTAACACATGGAAATGTTACTGGCGTCAGTCGGCTCGTTACTTGTTTTTGCAGGTGTGACCTAAGGTCAGTCGGGATCGGTACTTGTTTTGGTAGGATGACATATTATTTTGGCTACGGAAATGTAGGACACGGTTTGCTGACACAGTCAGTCACGATTTGCTGACAAAGTCAGTCACGATTTGCTGAAGCAGCCTCTTTGTTTTTTCAGCAGCTGTCTCGATTACAGCAATATTACTATCGCCTAAGGCGAACTATGGGCCACAGAAGGCCCGCTGTGCTAAGGCTGGGCACTAGTCCATTGAAGATTTGAAAATCTTTGGAGTGGATTTTGAAATGTTTCATACTGCAACGGGGGCGCTTGTTCGTCTGCAGGAATCAATATAACTTTTTCGTGTGGTTTTTGTTCGGTAATATGGCGGACTCGGGAGGTGGTGAATGTGCTGCTGGCGGGAAGAAAACCGGCAAGAAATCGGCGAAGGCACAACCTTCTGAAGCGATACCGTCAGAAAAGGCGGGAGTTGATAAGTCTCTTTCGATAGAGAAGAGCTCGTCTGGCCCACGTGATTGTGAAGTTGCTCTGAAAATGGACACAATTTTGGAGACAATGACTGCCTTGTCTGGCAGACTATCTGATTTGGAGAAAGTTGGTAAGCTTAATGCGACGCCTGTTGCTTCAACATCGCGTGCAACCGAGTCACATGGAACCGAAAGCAGTTCGGCGCAAGAGTCGCAAGCGGATGGAGAAGACGGTGCTTCGGTTAGATTTGCTCATGAGCAGTTCGAAAATGAGTTTGATTCGGCTGAAGACACGGATGTTGCTTCGGACAATGATTTTGACGCAGGCATAGTAGTGGATACAGTTGGCGAGGGGATTCATCCATCTCTGGCAGATCGTTTTGAGGAAGGACTTCTTCTTCCATCAGATCGGGCACGTGTGCGAGACACTCTTCAGAACTATCCGCGGCCCAAAAATGTCACGTCGCTTCGAACGCCGACTCTAAATCGTGAATTAGATGGCAAACTGTTAGACAAGTTTGCAAAGAAAAGAGACTCGAACCTGTCCTTTGTTCAGGAACAAGTAGGTTGTGCGCTGAAAATTATCGCTCAGCTTATGTCCGACCTCAAAGAAAAACCAGCAAGTCGGAAGATGAGTGAGCGTGACAGCTTTAGCAAACTGGCCGATGCGGCTCGCCTTCTTATGGCTTCACACAAGGACCTGTCACAAGTGCGGCGCGAAGCACTCAGGCCGACACTTAGCCAAGACTGCAGGGCCTTATGCAATGCGCAGCTAAATTTCAAACTGACGTCTAACGAGTTTTTGTTTGGGGAGGATCTAGCGAAAAGGGTCGACGATGCAGTGAAGAACAGAAAATTATCATCCACACTGTCACAGTCCCTTTCAAAAAACGCCACCAGAGGTCGTCAGTTCTACCAAGGGCGGCCTCGACAACAGTTTCAGCAGAGACAACAGTACCAGCAGAGAAGAGGTTTCTCCAACCGACAGACAGGACACAAATTCTCTCCCAAGTTCCACTCCCAACAGAGCGGGATTCCCTCCAAGAAAACAAAACGGGATTAGAATCTGATATTTGTGCGCCAGCTGTTTCTATTTTAAGGGAACAGGTTAGTTCAAAATTTGTGAATACTCCTGAGAACTTTCATAGTGGAAAAGTTGCTGATCATTTAAATAGTTGGAGACAGTTAACTTCTGATAGATGGATCCTTCAGCGAGTCGCAGGAAATGAAATTGAATTTATGATCCCTGGTGAACACATTCCAGACAGGAAAGAAATTAGATTTTCTTCTTCCGAGGATGAGCTAGTGGCTAATGAAGTAGCGAAGCTAGTGGAGAAACAGATTGTTCAAGAGGTGGATTAACGGCCAGATCAACTTTTATCAAGTATTTTCTTGCGTCAGAAAAAAGATGGTAGTCAAAGGGTGATTTTAAACCTAAAAAATTTGAATCAGACAATTGAAAAAATTCACTTCAAGATGGATACATTAAAAAACGCAGTGTCATTAATGAAAAAAGATTGCTTTTTTGCCTCAGTTGATCTAAAAGATGCATATTTCTCCATACGCATCGCTCACAAGTTCAGAAAATATTTCAGATTTCAGTTTCATGGCAAAACTTTTGAGTTCCTGGCTCTTCCACAGGGATATCGTGATTCTCCCCGCATTTTCACGAAACTACTGAAGCCTGTATTGGCCCACTTACGTTTATCTGGCCATACCCTTCTGATATACATTGATGATACCCTTTTGCAAGGAGACACTTTTGAAGAATGCCAGGCAGCAGTGTTAGATATATACATGTGCTTTGTTGGATCGTTTGGGCTTTACTGTGCATCCTGTGAAGTCAGTATTTACACCTACTCAATGCATTGAGTTTTTAGGGTTTTAGCTTGATTCTCAGAACATGTTAGTTTCTCTGACCCCCCGGACAGTTGATAAAATTCGCACTAAGTGCGCTGATTTAGCTGGAAGAACGAAGTGTACAATTAGGCAGTTGGCTGAAGTTATCGGATATTTAGTGGCTGCCCAACCGGGTGTTTGGATTGCACCTCTCTTTTTTAAACGATTAGAGATCGCAAAAAATCAAGCCCTTGCTGTAAGGAAAGGTGACTTTGATGCAGAACTTGTGGTTTCAGAACAAGTTCGTTCAGACCTTCTCTGGTGGATTGATAATGTCAAGCAATATCCTTCCCCTGTTAGCAGAGGCATACCTACTGTAATAGTAAAATCAGATGCTTCGAAAATAGGGTGGGGGGCGGAGTGTCAGGGTATCACCACAGGGGGAATGTGGACTAAGGAAGAAGCTTTTGAACATATTAATTGTTTGGAACTTAAAGCAGCCTACTTTGCCCTGAAATCCCTTTGCAGGGGATTATGTCACTCTTACATTCAGTTACTTACAGACAATAGCACCACTGTTGCTTGTATTAATAACATGGGCAGCACAAAAGTTTTGTGCAACGACATTGCCAGAGACATTTGGTTGTGGTGCTTATCACATAGTAATTGTGTAACAGCAACACACTTACCGGGTTGCCTAAATATAGAGGCAGATGCAGAATCCCGTGTGGATAGACACAACATTGAATGGCATTTGGACACAAAAGTGTTTGCAGAAGACATCAATCGGTTTGGTCTCTGTGATGTAGACTTATTTGCTTCTCGTGTTAACGCACAGTTAAGAAAGTATGTTTCATGGAAACCTGACCCAGATGCATTTGCCATTGATGCATTTTCCTTAGACTGGTCATTGTTCAAAGCGTTCTGTTTTCCGCCTTTCAGTCTCATTTCAAGAGTGCTCCAAAGGATAGAAGTCTTAGAGGCGGAGTGTGTGCTGGTGGTGCCATTATGGACAACGCAAGTGTGGTTCACGAAACTGTTGCGTCTACTAGTAGAGCTGCCGGTCCTGTTGCCCCGAAAAGAAAACTTACGCATTCATCCACTGACAGGGGAGCACCACCCACTACTGAAGAAGATGAAACCAGTAGCATGTTCCTTGTCCGGAAAGCCCTTCAGAAACAAGGAATTCAGGATGAAGCAACAGACATTATCATGTCAGCCTGGAGAGAGGGTACGAAGCGTAACTACGAGTCATATTTCAAACGCTGGCTTCAGCATTGCCTTGAACGGGATAGAGATCCCTTTTGTGCCTCTCCACATGAGTTGATAAGGTTTTTAACGAAACTGTTCCAAGAAGGCAAAGGATACAACAGTTTGAACATGGCACGAAGCGCTGTTTCCGCATTGTCCCTTCAGGATAATTGTTCAGTGGGTTGTCATCCATTGGTGAAGAAGTTTTTGAAAGGAGCTTTCAACAGACGGCCAGCTTTGCCTCGTAATTGTGTGACCTGGGACGCTAATCTAGTGCTAACATTTTTAAAAGAATGGTCACCGGCAAAATTTTTATCGCTGGCGCAATTGACGCTTAAAACTGTGCTGTTGTGCTTGTTGGTCTCTAGTCAAAGGGGACAGGCGATTTGGTTGATGGACTTGCGTAACATGAGTTGGACAAAGGAAGATGTACGATGTAGGTTTGGGGATTTGCTCAAAACTTCTGGCCCAAACAAACATCAAAATGAAGTGGTATTTTGTGCCTTTCCGTCTGATTTGGCAATTTGTGTTGTACATTATTTGAAACAATATGTCAAAAGAACTCGTGCATTTAGAGGAACGGAAACGAGACTCTTTATCAGTTGGACAGCCCCTCACAAAGCGGTGTCGAGAGATACTATCCGTCGATGGACAAAGATTGGATTACAAAAAGCGGGTATTGACATGACAATATTTACGCCGCATTCAACTCGTTCCGCTGCATCTAGTAAAGCTGCAAGTAAAATTCCTCTGGCAACCATTCTGAAGACTGTTGTTTGGCGTCGGGCTAACACCTTCACAACTTTTTACAAGAAACCAGTGGACAGTGGGAGGAGTTTTGGACAGGCTGTTCTGTCATGAAGAATTGGGGTAGGTTTATATGTATTTCAATTCATCGACAGTGATAGGGTGTAAATGCTGCAGACTTTAAAGTCTCACGTGACCCATTCCTCTCGGAATTGTGGGAGATAAAATTACATAATTATGACGAGCTTACCTGAGTAAGTGAAGTCTAATTGTGGTTTTATCGACCACAATGTAGAGAGGAAAGGGATTACGTGCCTCGCCCTAAGTTGTCTTCAGAGTTATACCGATAACCGTTTTCCCTCCCTATCCCTTTCCTCTCTCTTTCTCTTTTCTCTGCACCATTTACACGTCGTTAAACAGTGACGTATTCCCGCGTTCTATCTCACGTAATCCCTTTCCTCTCTACATTGTGGTCGATAAAACCACAATTAGACTTCACTTACTCAGGTAAGCTCGTCATAATTATGTAATTAACGCTCGTTTTCATGTGCTTCCATGGCCATAGGGCACAATCTTCGAAATAGTGCTGTGTAAGTTTACCCAAGTGTCTATCAGAATAGCAATACTAATAAAAGGGCGACGGGAAAGCAGTATCAAATCCAGGGCCGTGAACATATAAAATGAAATCACTTTTATTGTAATGAAAAATGCACGTTGATGATATATTGTTAATGGCCATTTGAAGTGCAATTGGAATTTCAGGGCCTAGGACACACAAAGCGTGTATCGCACGGATCACAGTGCTCCGGCTAAAAATAACCATAACCTAGTCTGTACGGTACCATTGTACGGTGATAGATATTTTTTCTTGCGTGTTCCGATCTCCAGCAAATGTAAACCAGCACTCAGATCTGCCTGAAACTTTGGCACCAATTGCCTCAACCTTTTTTTGTTTCGCATGCAAAGTCACGATTGTTTGTCCTTAAACCCTGAATTAATAAGAATATTTGTTTAGATCTTGCGGAAAAGTTACGTTATACGACATGTTTGATATACACGTTCACAAAAATCCACACACATTCTGGTCAGCCTATTGGTCATAACTTCTGAAATTTTCAAAGCAATTAATTGGGAACTTGAGCAGATATGGCTCTCTCAGTGGAGGACCCCCTCAAAAATGGCCGCAAAACGTGCCTTTTTTGGCCTCTGAAACGGTTGACACCTACCGCCTTTGACAAACGGCTACACAAATACTAAAGACGTAAGGTGCATGAAACAAATGCTCTGAACAGGAAATTGAATGGCCTTTCCAATGGTAGTCAGAAGTGTTTGGTAAGTGCACATTCTGATTTTTTGCAGATTTTAAAATACGGTGCATTGGTTTTTGTCAGGTCGATTTTAAGGGTGACCTTGTTTGACAGGCTGCCACGGGATGCCTACACGAAAGTACCACCAATCGAACAAATGCTATGAACAGTAGACATAATTACCTTTTTCCCGCATATAAAGTTCAATTAAAATGGATTGTGGTTTAACGCTTTTCTGAACGTGCGAAAATTGTTGCAATAATTTTTTGGCCAAGTTTAGTTTGGCACCACATCGCATTTCTAATAACACAAAGACACGATAAAAAGAATCGAACATAAATACACTAATAAGATCAACGTATTGCATAATCATTTAAGTAATGAGCAGCAAGGACTGGGTGGCCGAGTGGTAACGCACTTGCGCTCGGAAGCGAGAGGTTGCGAGGTCGACCCTGGGTCAGGGCGTTAGCAATTTTCTCCCCCCTTTCCTAACCTAGGTGGTGGGTTCAAGTGCTAGTCTTTCGGATGAGACGAAAAACCGAGGTCCCTTCGTGTACACTACCTTGGGGTGTGCACGTTAAAGATCCCACGATTGACAAAAGGGTCTTTCCTGGCAAAATTGTATAGGCATAGATAAAAATGTCCACCAAAATACCCGTGTGACTTGGAATAATAGGCCGTGAAAAGTAGGATATGCGCCGAAATGGCTGCGATCTGCTGGCCGATGTGAATGCGTGATGTATTGTGTAAAAAATTCCATCTCACACGGCATAAATTAATCCCTGCGCCTTGAATATGTGCGCGATATAAATTGCATAAAATAAAAATAAAAATAAAAAAATAAATCCCTGCGCTTAGAACTGTACCCACGGAATACGCGCGATATAAGCCTCATATTGATTGATTGATTGATATATAACAAAGTAACTGACGCTCTTAAACAGAGCAAACGCAAACAGTTGTGTAAAGCGCGCGCACACACACACACACACACACACACACACACACACACACACACACACACACACACACACACACACACACACACACACACTCACTCACCCACCCACCCCACACACACACACACACATACACACACACAGAGTCTGAACAGCTCAAGATACTGATGAACTGCCAGTCTTTATATATACTTCTGCAGCCAGTAGTGTCCTTTCTTTCATATGAAGCTATGAGACCGGACAAAAATAGGACACGAAACCACGCGACGTGTGCCTTCTCACGGTATCACTGACTTTCTTCATAGTGGTTGCAACAGCAAAACTGCCAGGTAGCATGCAGTAACCATAGGAACCTTTTAGCGGACCTCCAGGCCGGTCGCTCATTAGGTAAATGGCGAGGAGTTTGGGCCAATGGAATCAACTGCGACATGAAGACGAGAGGCTGTAGTCAACAAGGCAGTAAAAGCTTCTGTCAGAATGTGACTTAAATCCGCCACTTTTTGATACTCGCGTTTTCGTTGGTGCTTGTATGCTGTAATGTTGTAATGTTGTTTTACGAGTGTACAAGCGACGTTAATATATATATCTATATTATTAAAAAGCCTTTGTCCGTTGCCATTATTATGACATTAGTATTGCATATATGGGGGGGGGGGGGGATGGGTTCTAACCATCCCTTTCGCGAATACCGGAGCTATTGCCCGTTTGCCTTACGCCTGAGACCAGGGTTTTCGAAAATATCTCGCCAGCTACAAACATTTTTATAAATGAAGAAGAAGACAATATGTTCCCATAAAATATACCTAACAAGAGTTTACGTTTGTAGACTATAGGCACAATGGTATTAATTAGGTCTACATAATTTCCTGTACCAGATGATAAAATGTGGGCCCTTGCCAGGGCCCCTGGACCAGTTTTGCACAATAGAGGTCAAACTCGTGCATTTCATGGCGTAATATAGCTATTCTGATGGACACGTGGGGGAATTCGGGGGCTGTGATTGGATGGTCTCTTCCGATCATCAAAGCATAATGCTACGGAAGTCGGCCATTTTTGCCAATATCCAAAAGCATAATTATTGTCAATAACAATGACGCATGGTTCCGGTTTACCCATCTGTACCACACGATGTTTCACTGATCGACAACAGCATACACTGACAACTTGAAATTCTTCTCGGGAATGTTTTTCAGCTTTACAAATGTCGATAGCATACCCTTTTCTGCTAACTTCCCTATGAAACAGGACTAAACCTATTATTTTCTGTCCCTAAACACCACAAAATGCCCAAAGTCGAAAGATGTAGTACAAACAGGGGAGTCTTCGACTCGTCGGCATTATACTTGTCTCGTCTAAATATCGGACCCTATTGCCACGCTGAAAACACAATAGCTGTTAATGTTTGTGTCATCCAGGTGGGACTGTGTCGGGGTTTGCCCGCATCGAACAATTGTTGTTAAAGGGGTTGTCTCAAATCGCCAACTTGACCGTCCGGAAGCAAAGCAACTTAGGGAGCGAGAGAGAGAGAGAGAGAGAGAGAGAGAGAGAGAGAGAGAGAGAGAGAGAGAGAGAGAGAGAGAGAGAGAGATTGTGTGTGTATGTGTGTGTGGTTCTTGTGGTGGTGGTGGTGGTGGTGGTGTATGTGTGTGTGTTTGTATGTGTGTGTGTGTGTGTGTGTGTGTATGTGTGTGTGTGTGTGTGTGTGTGTGTGTGTGTGTGCATATCTACATATATATGCGTTCACAAGTACATGAACATAGACGCAGAAAGTCAAATACATAATTATACTTGCTGACTGTTATCAAAACGGACAGATGGAGAACACACACACACACACACACACACACACACACACACACACACACACACACACACACACACACACACACACACACACACACACAAAACACACAAACGAGTCAACCCGCATGGATCTTTTACTGGCCCCTCGATGCTCCCTTTTCGACGGCAATTCATTACTTTTTTTTGTCAACGGCCAGTGCTCTGAATAATCTGCAAACCTTTAGAAAGCTTTGGTGTTAGTGTGACATGTATCATGTCAGCACGAGATACACGAGTATTCTAATACGGCACAGGTAAAAAAAAAATTATCTGCATGTTTGTAGAGGCCTGGTAAGGGGGAAACATTTGAGTCATTTTAAGTAGTCTTTATGAAGAAATAATTAACCAGAGAAAAGTAATGATTGAAGTAAATGTAAATAAAATTAGGTATACTTTTGACGTACTTATTATTTATTTATCCATAATGCAAAATATGTGTAGATCGCAAGATATCGAAAAACCTGGTCTAAGGCGTAAGTCAAACGGGTAATACATGCGAGTAACGCTCACATAGTTTCCATCGCTCGGGAGTGTCGTGATCGACTTGCCACAATTTTTTTGTTAATATGATTGTAATTATCCCCGTTGAATCCTAGTGTCTTATTATCGTCAGAGTTATCATTTAAAGAAAGCACGGGCGACCGCTTTATCGTCGAGCCCAGCAAGCCATTTTCTATCAAGGCACAGCGCCGCGGTCCGGATTGGAATAGTGACCAGAGCGCTTGCCTCTCACGCTGTCGTGTACAGTGTTTGCGTACTTTTGTGTGTGTAGAAACGTTCATATTATGTGGTCCACGGTGCTTCATGGCTTCTATATAAGTCCATAAGCTAGCGAAAATGCGAGGAAGAAAAGCGAATCGAAGCCCGCCATTTTGCTTAATGTCACACTGATCATGACTGATGCCTCGTCGCCCTCAGCATGGGGCGTCACCGCCACGCCTCTTCTGATTGGTCAACTCGGCCAGGCTTATGAGGGAAAACATACGGAATACAACAAGTTAGTGCTATCCTTATGATTTTATTGTAAGCCCACGCGCTAGGCGCTGCATAAGTTGGCCACCTGCATAGCCTGACAATGGCCGGCCCTTAAAGGGCACACTCCTTTTTGTTCAAAACAGTTGCCATCCGCCAGGTCAGATCTGGCCAAGCTTTTAAATGGTATGGCTTGGCACAATCCCTCCACTTGGACACACACCAAAAATCAACACCTTGTCTGCTGAGTTGGAATTTGTTGATGAATTATTTGTTTTGGTTAGTGGCTTTTACGAACCTTATTCCTAAAAAAAATAACAAATGTCCTCAGAGAACTTCCAGCTGTCCACTTTTGGTGTTTGGCCCTGTAAAAAAGGCCTGACCAGATCTGAGATGGTGAACCTTACAGTTTTTACAAGAATGAGTGAGCCTTTAACTTTGAATGTCTTTCTTTGTCTTGTGACACATTTTGACTCACATGAACGACCAGGACAAGGATTCCACCGTGTTTGGTCAGATCCATTCTGAACTATGGAAACTCATATGGTAAATATCAATTAAGTGTAATTACGAAATGCCGAATATAGGAGGTGTGTATAGTATCCAAATAGAAGAGAAAACAGGTACCGCCAGTAATCTGCAACCGTAAATTAAACAAAAGAGGAGAAGAGATTGAGAACTTGCATAATACCGATAGGACGAATACTTTCAAGCTTCAGAAACAGATTTCGTCCGTTTTAAGTTTTATTTATTTCATTAATTGTTTTAATTTGCAGTTCGATGATTGTATTTCTAATAACAAAAAATGAAGCCAGGACAGACGCTGAAATGGAGACAACTGTTGGTTATCTTGCCCTGAAATTGTGACCGCGTGCCCAATCTGTTTCCTGTAATAAAGTCTACATACAAAAAATGCCTGTCCTTAGGCAGCTTTAAGATGTCCAGAATAATAACAAAGCAAAATGTAGGGACCCCTTCCTGACTTTGCCTTCACTTTTACGTGTGCGTTTCCTTAAAGCCGGGTGTTGTTGCTATGTCCCTTTCGAAAAATGCAGCCACTACACAAACAGCTAAAGAAAGGGATAAAGAAAAATTTACAGGAAAATGCAGGATGATGCACACAAGGAAATATCATTCATGAAATCTGGGACAGTCCCATTAAATTCGAATTTGGACGCTACCACAATGTTGACGGAGACAGCTGGCAATCGTTAACAGCACGTTTATCGATAGATAGTTCTTTTTGCTTCTTCTGCTTCTTCTTCTGCTTCTTCTCTGTTGTTGTTGTTGTTGTTGTTGTTGTTGTTGTTGTTGTTGTTGTTGTTGTTGTTGAGAGAGAGAGAGAGAGAGAGAGAGAGAGAGAGAGAGAGAGAGAGAGAGAGAGGGTGGGGGTAGATACAGACAGAGACAGAGAGCGAGAGAGAGAGAGGGTGGGGGTAGATTCCTTCTGAGCCGAATCAACACACTACAGTGATACATAATCCTACCTACAACAGGCATCCAGCTAAAGAAGTGCAAAATCATAACTTCTTTAGATGTGAAATTAAAGGTCAACGCAAACAAAATATATCTGACAGTTCATCAAGTGCAGCATAGTAGTTACCTTTACCCCTCATCTGTCCACTTTGAGTGTAAGAGCTTAGTTAGCAGTGTGCACGGCGATGATTTTTGTTCGTCGTGTGAACGTATCGAGCTTAGCTGAGAGAGAGTGTGTGTGTGTGGGGGGGGGGGGGGGTGGGCCACGAGAGGGAAGGGACGTGTTCCGCATCCCGTAAACCATCTGTTTCTGATCACTGAGCTCCCCGAGTTTGTACATACTGTTCCATTTATTCACCTGGCTGGCTATAGTGGTAGGGTTACTTTGGGTGGTCACATTAGATATTATGTTTTTTGGAAAGTTCGTTTTATTTGCAGCCACAGTTCGGTAAACGACAAATGGCTAAACCCAACCACCTAAGAATGAGAAGCGTTTTCGTGACATAACCCATATTCTGCAAAAATGCAGCCATGACGCAGGGGGTAGGTTACAAAAAAACGTCATCTACCGCTTGACTGCATACGGATATAAGCAAATTATACCTTAAACGAAAGCTAAAGATTGTTGCCATCAAACAGCAAGTAAAATGCCTAATTCGTATACACAGGTTTATTTTTAACAACATCTGTATAACATGCGGACGACAAAACAGGAAATGTCATTTTCTCAATCGATATGTATAGATAACCGAACGCCTGGTTAAAACCGCAATCAGAAACATCTTGAAAATTGTTCATTTTTACAGCTAGAATTATTTAACATCAACAATTGTTAATTTACCGAGGAAAACAACAGTCATATACATTACATAATGGATGATTCTGAATCAACTCCGAAAACCGAACCGGGTCGAAGTGAAAAAGAGTTCACACATACACAGGCTTGAAAAAGGATAATTTGGTTCAATCTGTTAGATTTTTACCCATAACATTAAAGATCACCTCGTTATAAAAGGAAAGTGATCATTGTAAAAGGATTTTGCTATCGCAAAATAATTCAACTTTCCGGTTTTACCACATGACGTCAATAATGTTATCAAATTATTACATAGCGTGCATTTGTCAGAAATTATACTAAATGTTAGAAGCGATCTTAAAGTGAAAGTAACGTTTAGTAAAGGTATGCGCATTTACTTATTAATTGATATATGACTGAAATAAGGGACATGTAATTTAAACGTACAAAACGACATTTTGTACACTACCTCTCTAAATAAACGCGACTATGACCGACCGATATGTATTTGTAAATTAGGTCATTGTTAGCGATGACAACGGGTTTTCTTTAAAAGATAACACACACACTGTGAAGTTCAAGCCCATACATGATATTAGTACGACTTCTTCAGAACACGTCTGTTTTTCACTCCACCAGTTTCAGTTTTAATAAAATATATGTATAGCTGTCATTTTCAAAAAGCCTTATCTGCAATTCACTTAACCAAATACACCATGAACCCAGAAGGTATTAGAGTGAGACACTTGACAGTGAAATATGCTATGATTCCCCTTATTTCAAAATATATGCGTTTCAATTGGCAGACACGATTCTCGTCGTAGGTGCGTGCCCTCTGGTGAGGCAACCGTTATCATTTTTTGCCGTAAGAATTGACATTTTTAAACATAAATCATGGACAAAAAACTCATTCTGCAAAAAGTGCAGGTTTTCTTGGTATAGTCAGTTAAAGCATCTTAAAAATTCAAGACATTTTGCAATTACGTGTATGTATTGGAAATGGCAGAAAATATTGAATGAAAGTGATTTTTGACTGATTGAAACCCTACCCCCACTAACAAAATGGGCCCTGAGATTAGGGGTGTTAGTTGAAGATGAATGAATATTGGCTATGCTTTTCCCCTAAAGTAGTCAAAACCTAAACATATACATCGACAGGATGTTCTACATTAACACAATTAACTTTTTAAACATATACATATGCTTAGAACACGATACTTCCGGTTTTTCTACCGGATGACTTAAACATTTAGGGGGTAAACTCCTTATCGTAGAAAAAGCTTTATTTTCAAAAAGTGCAAGTAAATATTAAAATTCATGCATAATATTTACATATTGGAGTTAATTTTCCTTCGAAAGTCATTTGTTTCAAGTGGCAGAAAATATCAGTTGGAGAGTTACCTGTACGTAAAGCGTATAACTGTTGTCTGTGATTAGTGCATTGTGGACACATTGGCACCATATGATCCTAAATGCTAAACGATGTCGTGATCATACGACAGTTTTAGGATAATTTACATCGCATCGATTCCTTAATTGATGGTAGCATTTCATTTATAAATTCTATTTCCGGTTGCGTCAGTGCCGTTCTCCTGTTCTTTTTGTAATAAGGTAATAACGAATGAACCACGTGTCACACTGCTATGCTAGTCTTCAAATGAAAATTCCAATTATAGTCAGTTAAAAGGCATGTATTACATACATTTATATCCCCCCCCCCCCAGGATTACAATGCAAGTAAACACATAAAGAGATGGTAACTTTTTTATACATGGTTTCACACGCAGTGGTGAACGTAACGTGTGGTTTAACAAAATAACTTCCACATACAATATTGAACCAATGTTTAAGTCTGTCTGTGTGTCTCTGTTTGTGTGTTTGTCTCTGTCTGTCTGTGAGTTCGTCTGTCTGTCTCTGTCTGTCTCTCTGTCTGTCTCTGTCTCTCAGTCTCTGTCTCTCAGTCTCTCTCTCTGTCTCTCTCTGTCTCTGTCTCTCTGTCTGTCTGTCTGTCTGTCTGTCTCTCTCTCTCTCTCTCTCTCTCTCTCTCTCTCTCTCTCTCTCTCTCTGCGAGGTAGCTGCACTGAACGTGAAAAGCAATACAGAAAACACGCAGTGGTGAACGTAACGTGTAGTTTAACAAAATTAATTGCACGTACAATAGTGGACCACTGTTAGAAGTATGTCTGTGTGTCTCTGTCTGTGTGTTTGTCTCTGTCTGTCTGTGTGTTTGTCTGTCTGTCTCTCCCTCTGTCTGTCTATCAGTCTGTCTGTCTGTCTGTCTGTCTGTCTCTCTCTCTCTCTCTCTCTCTCTCTCTCTCTCTCTCTCTCTCTCTCTCTCTCTCTCTCTCTCTCTCTCTCTCTCCTTTCCGGCCATGCACCGAGTGCTTTCATTACAAAATTTAAAGCCAAACCAAGCCGAAAATTCAACGTCCCCATTCCGCGGATAGATCTCTTTAAATCAAGTTTAGCTTATTCTGGCAGCGTTTTGTGGAATTCTCTCCCGGAATCAGTTCGAGTCCCAACAAGTCTCAATACTTTCAAAAAACACCTCTCATTACATTTAATGTCAAATTACGAAAAGTCACAGTGATGGAAGACTTCGTTCTGATTATTTTCATATTGATCATATCTGTCCATAAAGCATCAGTGTTTCATAACGCAAGAATGTATGTATGGCCTACAACGTGTATATAGCCATGTGAATAGTTTTTCTGCCTTTTTTTTAATTTTTTTAAATTTTTTTATTTTAATTTTTTTTTTAATTTTTTACTGTCATGCTTATCTTTTGTAATTGTTTTACGTTTGTATATATATATATATGTATTTAAGATTAGAATAGTCCCTCTCTGGGCGAGGGCTGGTTGAAAAGAAGCTCGTTTATATTGCTTATGCCACAACCCTCGTAAAATAAAATTTGATTTGATTTGATTTGATTTGATCTCTCTCTCTCTCTCTCTCTCTCTCTCTCTCTCTCTCTCTCTCTCTCTCTCTGTGTCTCTCTCTCTCTCATTCTGCGAGGTAGGTGCACTTAAAGAGAAAGCAACACAGAAAGAAATGCATTTCTCTACTAAGAACAAAGTCTGTCTGTGTGTTTGTGTGCGTGTTTTTTTGGTTGCGTAAGTGTTTCTCTATAAGCATCTCCACGTCTTTGTTTGTGTGCGTAAGTGCGTGTTTCTGTGTCGGTTTGTCTCACTGTGTGTATGTTTGTCATTTTGTAGGTCTGTGTTTTTTTTGGTGTGTATGTGTCTTTGTGTGTGTCTGCGTGCGTACGTGTGTGTGTTTGTTGTGTGTGTGTGTGTGTGTGTGTGTGTGTGTGTGTGTGTGTGCGTGCGTGCGTGCGTGCGTGCGTGCGTGCGTGTGTGTGTGTGTGTGTGTGTGCGTGCGTGCGTGCGTACGTGCGTGTGTTTCTATATATATATATATACGACTTGTGTCTGTCTGTCTGTCTGTCTGTGTGTGTGTGTGTGTGTGTGTGTGTGTCCGCGATGCACGGCCAAAGTTCTCGGTGGATCTTTTTCAAATTTGGACACAACCTCATCGATGAGATATTTCAACACGTGCTCTCAGCGCGCAGCGCTGAACCGATTTTGGTTTTTCTCTGTTTTTCTCTGGATCCATTCCCAGTAACTCTTCCTTATCTTCTCCAGTGTTTTCAGCGTTTATCTCCCTTCCTTCGTGTGGCGTCATCCATATTCCCGTTACTACGTTACTATTTTTAGAATGTCACGATTGCACCCGTAAGTTGTCCTTACTGTAAAAGTGAAAAGGTCGAATCAATTTATAGCCACGCGAAAAATACACTGTCATCTATCTCTATATATTTATAGATATAGATATACATATATATATATACGGCTTCTGTGTGTGTGTGTGTGTTTGTGTGTGTGTGTGGGCAACACCTGTGGATTGTAGAGTTCTGTTTGTGATGTGGTCTAGCGGCTTTGATGTGTCATCGATACCCGACTTAACTGGACCAGTCATATCGAACATCTGATCAATAAGGCCAACAAGGATCTTTATATCATACGCTACCTGGCGTCCCAATCCTGGGCCAGAGGGCGTAAGTGTGTCACAGAGGTAGTGCGGGCATTAATTCGCTCCCGCCTCCTTTACGGGTGCGAAGCTTATTTCGCGACGCGCCCGGCGCTCATGAAAAAACTGGCTATTATAGAGTGCAGGGCGCTCAAAATAGCTCTGGGACTCTCCCAACAAGCGAGTAAGAGTCGAGTCTACAGCGAGTGTGGGTGGCTGCCCCTTGTGGATGAGATAAAACTCCGTTCAGCTCAGTATGCTGTCAGAGCCCACGCGGTAGAGAACTCTGCCTGCGAGGTCCTGACTGACTTTTTTCCTCAGCACCAAAATTATGAGGCCAACACCAAACATAGCACTCAACTCTTGGCCAAAACGCTACCCTTATCCGACACAGTAAACCGCATTCTAGCCGATAGCGGGGTGAAGGTCAGTGAGCTGGCCAGGGTCCCCCCGCCCTCCTACCCGCCTTGGCTTGAGGAAACCCCTACTATCATATACGACAGTGAAGATAATACTACCAAAAAAGATAACCCCGTCTACCTTGCTACTGTTACAAAAGAAACCCTAAACTACAAATTCTCGGAGCATTTAAAAGTCTTTACTGACGGATCCAAATTTGCAGACGGCAGCGTTGGCTGCGCCTTTGTGATCCCAGATCTCAAAATCTCAAGGAAATATACTCTTAATAAAGACATCTCCATATTCTCAGCCGAGCTATTTGCCTTGCTCATGGCATGCACTTTTATAAATGACCTCCCAGTCACACCGCGTGCGGTAGTTTTCTGCTCTGACTCGCGCTCTTCATTACAAGCTCTGCATCGAAACACATCAAATCGGGCAGAGCTACAAAGAGAAATCCTCTTTATATGTCACCAGTTAATCTCATCCGGCACATCCGTATCATTTCTCTGGGTCCCCTCTCACGTAGGGGTCCGGGGAAATGAACTGGCGGATGTCGCTGCCAAAGAAGCGGCAGAATCTAGCCCAGCTAACACTAACATCGGCTACTCAGTAACCGAGTTCTACAGTAAAATCCGTAAACTCATTCGAAGTCAGTACGTAACATCTCTGTCCTATCAACCCATTGATATGAACGATCTACACCCCGATCTCCCAACAAACCTCCTCACTATCTTCAGACGCCTCCGTGCCGGCGGCTGCCGCTTCCATATCTTTAACAAGTCCTGCCATTGTGGAGAACCCTATTCATTTCAACACATTTTCGCTCCATGCGCTACAAATAGAATTACCTTTAAAACCTTATATGACCATATGCAGCTCCATGGTCTGAGTCCCCAGGATTATCTGCGCAGTAGCAGTTCTCTAGGCTGGTCACACAGCTTGCTGCTGTGCCGACTGGTCAGGGACTCGGACATGGGGCTGTGGGTATAACTAAGCCCAGATTATCACATCAGCGTGTTTCAGTTTGAGGTCGAGTGGCTCCCGCCATCCCTCCTGATTCCAGCGACTACCTTCTAGACAACATATCCTCACCCAAGGCCCACTAGTCGCCAAACTGTACATATTGTTTTTATTACCACGGCCTTCGTGGCTTACATCTTAATCCTTTTATTTGTAAAAAGTTTTGAGATTTATTGTTCGTGTTCCTCTTACTTGCTCATCTATTTGGTTTTATTGGTGATCCTGAAAGGTTCCACTTTTTAACTCGATTTGAAATAAAAAAAAATAATATTACAAGCCCGTTATTCAAGATATAGAATACAGACTTATAATTCTTACCAAGAAACATCTTAACTACTTTTCATTTTAACAAATTCCACAGAGCATTATCAACTCAACCCCACCCCCTGCCCTCCTCTCCTTATTTTTTGTTTCTTTCTTTCCTCTTTTTGAAAGCGGACAAACACTCAAGTCCTTAATGGCTCAAAACCGTAGGACTTTTAATATTAATTTTAACTGTGTCTGTATGTTCAGGCCTTCCTTCGAGAAGCCATAACAGTTATTCTCAATCCCGTTTGAGTGGACTTCGCCTTCAAAGGTGATTGTGGTGTTTTGGCACTCGGTTACATTTGGCGTCGTCGACAGCGATGGGACTCGACATGAAATGTTCAGGCCACTGAATCATTTTCGTGCTGTTCCCATTCCACCTGGGAGGGACCTAAGTTCATTCAAAGGGGGTCGAGTGTGACAGGGAGACTACCGTCGCCCTTCACAGCAGACTCTGCAGAGTTGTTCGCCTTAGAAGTTGTGGGCTTTCCTTGCATGTACCCGTAAGTTGTCCTTACTGTAAAAGTGAAAAGGTCGAATCAATTTATAGCCACGCGAAAGATACACTGTCATCTATCACTATATATTTATAGATATAGATATACATATATATACGGCTTCTCTGTGTGTGTGTGTGTGTGTTTGTTTGTGTGTGTGTGTGGGCAACACCTGTGGATTGTAGAGTTCTGTTTGTGATGTGGTCTAGCGGCTTTGGTGTGTCTGTATGTTCAGGCCTTCCTTCGAGAAGCCATAACAGTTATTCTCAATCCCGTTTGAGTGGACTTCGCCTTCAAAGGTGATTGTGGTGTTTTGGCACTCGGTTACATTTGGCGTCGTCGACAGCGATGGGACTCGACATGAAATGTTCAGGCCACTGAATCATTTTCGTGCTGTTCCCATTCCACCTGGGAGGGACCTAAGTTCATTCAAAGGGGGTCGAGTGTGACAGGGAGACTACCGTCGCCCTTCACAGCAGACTCTGCAGAGTTGTTCGCCTTAGAAGTTGTGGGCTTTCCTTGCATGTACCCGTAAGTTGTCCTCACTGTAAAAGTGCAAAGGTCGAATCTATTTATCGAAAAATCCACTGTCATCTATCTCTGTATATTTATATATATAGATAGATATATACGGCTTCTGTGTCTGTGTCTATGTGTGTGTGTGTGTGTGTGTGTGTGGAGGCAACACCTGTGGATTGTAGAGTTCTGTTTGTGATGGGGTCTGGCGACTTTTGTCTGTCTGTATGTTCTGGCATTTGAGAAGCCATAACAGATAATATAGGGCTTAGAAATAAGCTCTAAAATTCTCAATCCCGTTTGACAGGACTTCGCCTTCAAAGGTGATTGTGGTGAACCGCCACGCTGTCTGTCTCTGTCTCGCGATTCACCCCGGCGAAGCCGGGTATTCCTCTAGTACGTTAATACATGCAAAACCCTTAATTCCGCGACCCAAACGCTCTACGAGCAGGCTCCCTACTATCATAGGTTTGAATTGTCTGACTTTTTCTCGACGGTAAAAGAATTATTTTGTGTTGTAACAATGTTTGTCTTACAAGCTGTCCATAAGTTGTTTTTTCTAGATTAAAAAAAATAGAAAAACAAAAGAGTTAATTAATTCTAACGTGATAACAAGGCTTCCAATCTATACCTGTACGTCCATGCGAAATATATTGTTTGACAAATGCTCGCTCTCTGTGGAGAGCAGTTGGGGTGTTCCCATGCGGTAAGCGTATGTACATAAAGAAGCTATAGTTATAAGAAATCGAGTTTTGTGCGTCAAACAAATACAACCCTCACAAAAAATATATATATATATAACGAAGACAGAGCGAAAGGAATATAACGTTTGCCAACAGATTCTACCTTGAACCAACCCGTATATTCAAGGCTATACTGTGCGTACGCTGCCGTACCGCCAAGCGATTGTTGGCTAGGATGTGTTGATGCTGTATGGTTTTCAACACGCGGAGTCAAAAAAAATTCCGAGTCAGACGTTACGGCGGTGCACTACCACACAGTTTTGACTGCTTCATCTCTTTTTGAATTTTTGCACAATACAGACCGTTTTGAATGTTGATATTTCACATATCAACGCAAGACACATTAATGAACATAATAGTTTGGCTTGTCAGGCTATTTATTGATAAAGAGGCGTGTAAGATGGGATGAAACTGGGCGAACATGCTTGAGTGAGGACATATCTACAGCAAATCGGTTCGTATGTTCGTTAACGTGTATATTTCTCGTAGAAAAACAAACATGTACTAAATACAAACCTTACTCATTCCCACAATTATGAATTTAAGCTGTACGTGGTTTCAAAGAGACACATTTTGTTTTGAATGGGGGACACTTTCCGTAAAGTTTACACCTGGCGTCAGCGCGCTATCAGTATAGCCGAATATACGGCGTTGAAACTACTCACAATCAAAAGGTTTAAACCTGCAAATGATATTAAGATGCTCTTTTTAATCTGCCTTACTTATTCTTTCAAATTTAACATGTGTATGTTTCATTCCTTGGAACTGTTCCAATGTTTTACACTGAAAACCAAAGCCGATTACTTGCCTCTTTATGATTTATTTTAGCCTACTGAATTACGTCAAAACTACAGGCACAAACAGATAATGACGTCATTTTAAGTGGCACAAACATGTACATGAATGCCTTCCCTTTCGAATGATTTACAGTTATAGAATTTCTGTTAAGCGGTTTAAGTTTTATGTCCGTTTTATGAACCCAACCCTCTAAACGAGAATAGTAACGTCAAAGAAGGAAAACATACACACAAACCAACGTTTTTCTCACCGATGGTTTGGAATATTGCCCCACGACTCTAGATTTAGTGTTGTGGTGTTAAAATATATCAGAAAAATGTGTTTGCTAACGTGACGCCATCGCGATATAACCTTGAACGGTTGAAAACGACGTTAAACACCAAATAAAGAAAGAAAGAAAGAAAGAACGTGACGCCAAAAAGTAACCAAAACGGTCCTTAGCCGACTGACTAATTTGAACGCTTACCGATCGGGAACATCCTGGCTGCTTTCCGTTGAGAATGAGAAATTTTCAAAGAATTTATTTCCTGCAGTTAGAAAAGGATGTACTATAAAGGGATTCGGAAGCCTCGTTTTGGCGCTAGACCTAACTTTTAAAATCTAAATAATAAATTGACAGCATGTGAGACAAACACTCTTAAATCATGAGAGAATTCTGTTTTCATCAAGACAAGGTCAGTACTATTCGAAGTTTTGAATGTTTGAAAAAAGGGACCCCGGATGCAGGTCATGCAAGGTCGTGCCAGTTGAATGGTAAGTGTAAAGATGCAGCACTTTTGACTTAATGGCCCCCGCCAAAAGTAAGCTACCGAAAACCACGCATCTTTCCTTTTTTTGTGGAATGCCAGTCGACTGAGATTTCCCAACTTTTGATATTGTTTTTTGCTGTGCCTGTGTAGAACGAGTATTGTGCTTAAAAACGTACTGCAGCGACAGTGCTAAAATCACATCTCATGAGCTGCATCTTACCATTGTTCAAACCGACGAATTTTCTGAATCTCGCTAGTTTCTTTGAAGCAACCGCCGCCGCTCAGTTCGTGTCACTCGCAGTCGTTTGTTGTATCTTAGATTCAGAGGTACACAATAACGTGTTATCGTACATACAGAGTCGCATTGAAACCACAAACTGACGACTAAATTCATCACGTCTGTTAAAAAAGGAAAGTGGGTCACACGGGGCCACGATGGCAGCTCTGGGGGGTGAATAAACCACGAGAACAGGGGTGCGTTGCCTAGAGCTAACGATCTGTTCGCGAAGAGAGAAAAAGTTTTCATGTTGTAGGCAACGCTATGTTCGCGGCGAACTGTTCTACCCTCTCTACCTACTTTCAACTAAATGGACCCGTCTCTTTGCTGACGGCCGAGTCCATGCATGCAT
>NC_090246.1:42796545-42827004 GCF_037325665.1 Littorina saxatilis
ACATTCACGCAGTGACTCAAAAGGCAATTCATTCAACTTGCACGATTTAACTGTGACGCTCGCGTATTAATTTCTTGTAAAGATTAAAGAAAATCTCGATCCATATAGTCATCATTACTGTTGGTGTACGATGGCCTTTGGGATTGTGAAGAACTAAAATATAATAAAGCGCCAGCAACTGCTCGTAGGTACATGTTTAAATCTTTACCGCCACCCCCGTCCTTTCGGCCTTTTCCTTGCCCAGTCCTTCCGACACCCCACCTCTCTCTCTCTTTCTCTCTCTCTCTCTCTCTCTCTCTCTCTCTCTCTCTCTCTCTCTCTCTCTCTCTCTCTCTCTCTCTCTCTCTTATGACCATATATTTGGTTTTCTTTGGGTTAAGAGACATATGGTTTAGTTCAGTCCAAACCAGTTGACAGAGTGGACTGAACTAAACCATATGTCTCTTAACCCAAAGAAAACCAAATATATGGTCATGACAACAAGACAAAAACGCCAGAATATTTGTTCAGCTGGTCCTGCTTTAATGATAGATGGTGAAATAGTGGAAAAAGTCGACTATCACAAACTGCTGGGTGTTAATATCGATAACAACTTGTCTTGGTCAACCCACATAGAGCAACTTAGTAAAGAGGTGTCAAAGAAAGTGTATCTCTTATCTAGAATTAAACACTTCCTGAACTGCCACACCAGAAAGTTATTCTTCATTGCTCATATTCAATCTGTTATTGATTACGCATCCACTCTATGGGACTCAGCAAGTGAAAATTCCTTAAAACCACTTAGCAGATTACATAAAAGAGCGCTAAAAGTAGTATTACTAAAGCACACTACCCTCACAGAGTTAGACTACATACATTTAGGGATCTTACCTCTAAAGTCAAGACTGCTTTTTAACAAAGGAATCTTTATGCATAAAATTATATCCGAAACTCTACCCCAAACCATTTGTTCAAAGTTCTCTTTGAAGAATTCCCACCACCTTATGAAATTTAACACTCCTCTTCCTAGGATAGACTTATTTAAGTCTAGTCTAGTTTATTCAGGTGGCCGTCTCTGGAACGCTCTTCCGAATGCCTTACGGGAAGCTACCAGCACAGATTCTTTCAAAAACAAATATATATCCCATTTAATGAAAATAGTATATTCTTGATTGTTATGTCCTTTGGGACAGAGTCACTCACTTTTGATTTATAGTTTTGTTCACGAAATTATGATGTTCTGCATACTATCCATTGTCTTGCAGAGTTGAAGTACTATTGCATAGTATTCTGACTCTAATTGACTTGCAAATTTTTGCTTTGCACCTTGTCATGAACATTTATAAACTACAATGTTTCATATAATGCACTTATGTACATAAACTTATACTGTTTTACTAATTATGTAAGTATGTAGTAGTAGTTATTATAGTAGATTTAGTCCCTCTTTAGGGCGAGCGCCAGATGCAAAAAAGTATACCAATGCTTATTCTGTTACCCTCGTAAAATAAAGAATTGTCATTGTCATTGTCATTGTCTCTCTCTCTCTCTCTCTCTCTCTCTCTCTCTCTCTCTCTCTCTCTCTCTCTCTCTCTCTCTCTCTCTCTCTCTCACTAAAGAGTTTTAAACAAGCTCTGCATGATCATTTTATGTCTACCTAGATGGCTACTAGTCTTAACATGTGCAAGTAGCTATCAACAATTGGCAAAGCTTTATGAATTACACAAATATGTTCTTTATTATATGTATTATGTGGAATTTATGTTGCGATTTTCCATCATCATCAACATCATCATCATCATCATCATCATCATCATCATCATCATCATCATCATCATCATCATCTTCATCATCATCATTTACACCATATAATCATTATTAGCATTAGTGTAAACGTTGGTATCGTGTGAATTTTACCGTCGATCACTTTACATGTGTAACCTCAATTAACATGTTGCATGTTTCGCTTTCGATTTGTATGTTGCTTACTTTGTTATTTTGTTGTTTATGTTTATTTGCTTGTTTGCTTACTTGTCGATTGTTTGCTGGTTCGTTCGTTTACTTTGTTTATTTGTCATGTTGCTTTACTTGTTTATCATTTATTAGACATTTGTATTAGAAGTAAGGACCGGTTGTAAAAAAAGGCGTCGCCTTAAACCTCTATCCTTGAAAAATAAAGTTCCATCATCATCATCATCTTTGCATGCAGTTCAATTCAATTCAATTTTCTCTCTCTCTCTCTCTCTCTCTCTCTCTCTCTCTCTCTCTCTCTCTCTCTCTCTCTCTCTCTCTCTCTCTCTCTCTCTCTCTCACGAATTGACCTTTATAAGACCAGTCTTGCTTTTTTGGGTACATCAGTTTGGAATTCACTTCCATCATCCTTTAAGCACTTAAAGTCATTAAAAAGTTTTAAAAAATGTGTCAAAAAACACTTAATGTCTGAGTAGTTTAACGCGTTTTGATTTACCACACTTAGTATTACGCCAAAGATATGCTGTGCATTGTATATTCTGAACATATTTTTTTTGTACTATTGCTACATGTTCGATTGCTACCAGCTTGTACTTATAATTACTTGCATATTATGCATTTGATTTTATGAATAATCACATATGTATGCTCTTCATGCCTCATCTTCATCATCATCATCATCATCATCATCATCATCATCATCATCATCATCATCATCATCATCATCATCATCATCATCGTCATCATCGTCATCATCGTCATCTTTATCATCACGTGCTGAAGTTTTCTGACCTCCTTTTGTTGGTAAACTTTTTAACTTTTTAATTTTTAAATTTTAAATTTTATCATTGTGTGTCTGTGCGTCCCAAGGACAGATTGTAAGAAAAGGCGTAGCCTTAAATCTTAATCCTTGTTAAATAAAGTTCAATTCATTCAATTATCTCTCTCTCTCTCTCTCTCTCTCTCTCTCTCTCTCTCTCTCTCTCTCTCTCTCTCTCTCTCTCTCTCTCTCTCTCTCTCTCAGCAGAAGGTGTGGTTGACAGATTTGTATGGAATGGTGCGAATGCAGAGCTGTTTGCGACGATTATGAACGGAGATGATAGCCAGGCCAAGTTGAGTTATGCCATGAGTCTGATTGACGTTAATATTGACTATGCTGTCCATATGTTTTGTGACTGTATTAAGCAGAATGCTCAATGTATGAAGAAGAGAGTGTTTGTGAATGAAAGGAAGAGTATGGGTGACTGGTTTGATGAAGAATGTAGGAAAGCAAGGCAAAATGTTTGGAAGATGTTAGAGATATGTTGTGGCTCAAAGGATGCGGATGATCGTACTGCATTTTGTACAACGAGGCGAGAATATAAGCACTTGCTGGAAAGGAAGAAAAAGCAACATAATGATGCGAAGATACAGTACTTTGTTGACTCTGTAAATAATCAACATGATTTTTGGGACGCAATGCGAAAACTGTCTTTTAAAAGAAAAAGTGTTACGAACAATGTGCCTGTTGATGTGTGGTTTCAACATTTTAAAGAGCTGTTGGAAAAAGATGAAAGTAATGTGGAAAGTTTTAATTACGATGAAGGTGAGCAAGACAGTATTTTGAATAATCCGATTTCACAAGAGGAAGTTTTGAATGCATTAAGAAAATTGAAAGATCATAAATCTCCTGGACCAGATGGAATAATACCTGAGTTACTAAAAGGTTCTGAACCACAGATTGTTGATTTTTGTGTGAAATTGTTTAATGTTTTTTTTGACAAAGGTGTTTTTCCAGAAGCTTGGACCGAATCATTTGTACTCCCGTTATTCAAAAAAGGTGATGCTAATGATCCAAGTAATTATCGAGGAATATCACTCTGTGATGTGAGTAGTAAAGTGTATAGTACAATTATCAACTGTAGACTTCAAGAATGGAGTGAACGTTATAATATTACCGGAGAATATCAAGCTGGGTTTAAAAAGAATTATTCAACTGTCGATCATATGTTTACATTGTTGGCGTTTGTACAGAAGCAGTTTTCCTTTAATCGTAAACTCTATGTGGCATTTATAGATTTTGAAAAAGCATTTGATTCTATCGATCGTAACCTGATGTGGCCAATTTTGTTGAAAAATGGCATAAAAGGAAAGTTGTTCCGTTGCATTAAAAGTATGTATGAAAATGTTAAATGCCGAGTGAAATGTGGTGTACATTTGACTGATTATATTAAGTGTACCTACGGTGTGAAACAAGGTGATGTTTGTTGTCCTCTTTTGTTTTCTCTCGTTATAAAAGAGTTGGCTTTGGAAATTATTGAAAAAGGAAGACATTGTGCACAGTTTTTGAATGATTATATGGAGCTATTTATTTTATTATTGGCTGATGATGTTGTTCTATTATCTGAGACTGTGGTTGGTCTACAGACGCAGTTGAATAATTTGCAACATGCAGCATCAAATTTACACCTTAAAGTAAATATGAATAAGAGTAATATTGTTGTTTTTCGGAAGGGTGGATACTTGAGTGTAAGAGAGAAATGGAAGTATGATGGAAAGATAATGCCAGTGGTTAATGTTTATAAGTATTTAGGAATATTGTTCTCCACAAAACTTAGTTTTACCGCCACTTGTTGTGACCTTGCAAGCAAAGCGAAAAACGCATTGTTGTGTATATTACAAAATTTGTCTAAGCTTGGTAATAATAATTTGAAAGTTTATTTAAAATTATTTGATTCTCAGGTTTTGCCAATTGCAATATATGGAGCTGAACTGTGGGGTCTTGAGAAATCTGCATAACGGTCTGAAAAATTAATTTATTTGCCCTAAAGAAATGTCTTGGTGTTGGATCACGCACACCCAACGATTTTGTGTACGGCGAGATGAATAGGTATCCTATTTATGTGAATGCTGCAATACGTTGTGTTAAATATTGGTTGAAGTTGTTAAGAATGGACGTAAATAAATTGCCACATAAAGCCTATAAAATGTTGCGTGAACTGGATGAAAGAGGTAAAAGAAACTGGGTGTCTAGTGTACGTTGTAAATTATGTCAGAATGGTTTTGGGTTTGTATGGATGAATCAAGGAGTGCAAGATGAGAACCGTTTTTTGAAAGATTTCAGAGAAAGATTGATTGATTGTAGATGGCAGTAATGGAATTTTCATGTTCAGAACAGTGATAGATTTGCGTTATATAGGACATTTTGCACTGTGCACGAAGTAAAACCTTATTTATTATTGAACATGGATAGGCATTTGAAAATTATTATGGCAAGATTCCGAGGTGGAATAACAGAACTATTTGTGCACGTTAATCGATATAAGAGATACGATGCGGATATGTTGTTATGCCCATTGTGCAGGGAAAGTAAGGAAGATGAGTTTCATGTTGTGCTTTGTTGCCCCGCACTTCGTGATTTGCGATGCCAGTTTATCCCTGCTAAGTCTTATAGAAACCCAAGTTTACACAAGTTTTCTATGCTTATGGCATCTGTGAATGAAGGTATTGTTCGAAAGTTGTCAGTTTGTGTGTACAAAGCATTTCGGCTACGTAGTGTTGTTATGTCTTAGTTCATGTAAGCCTACGTTATATTTTATTTGAAATGTAATGTCTTAGTTCGTGTATGATTTATTTCATTTGATTTGTGTGCAAATGTCATTATGTCATTATGTCATTGTATATATGTTCACCCCCCTCATAAGGGGCTATGGCCTAAATGAGTAAACAATCCAATCCAATCCAATCTCTCTCTCTCTCTCCTTCACAAAATACTTTCCGGCCGTGCACCACGAACTTTCGTTGCAAACTTTAAAGTCAAACCAAACCGAAAGTTTAACGTCCCAATTCCAAGGATAGATCTCTTCAAATCAAGCTTAGCCTATTCTGGTAGCGTCCTGTGGAATTCTCTCCCGGAATTTGTGAGAGTCCCAATGAGTCTCAATACTTTCAAAAAACACCTTTCACTGTATTTAATGTTAAATTACGAAAAATCACAGTGATGGAAGACTTCGTTTGGTTATATTTTCATTTGTCCAAAGCATCAGTGTTCATTATATCCACACAAAAACACTCAAAGCTTTAATAGCACATTTACTCATGCATGTGTATTCAGCATTGTTTTCACTACGTTACATATACGACGCTTTATATTTGTGTATAATATGTAATGTGTAAATATTCATATGTTGTTGTTTTTCTCTACCTTTTTTTCTACGTTATTATCCGTGTAAATATGTGATTAGATTAGTCCCCTCTCTGGGCGAGGGCTGGTTGAAAAAAAAAACCGTTGTATTGCTTATGCCACAACCCTCGAAAAATAAAATTTGATTTGATTTGATTTGATTTGAAAAATTTGATTTGATTTGATTTGATTTGATCTCTCTCTCTCTCTCTCTCTCTCTCTCTCTCTCTCTCTCTCTCTCTCTCTCTCTCTCTCTCTCTCTCTCTCTCTCTCTCTCTCTCTCCTGCCTTTCTCCGTGTCTTTGTCTCTGTCTTTCTCGCTGTGTCTGTCTCTCTGTCTCTTTTTCTCTCTTTCTGTCTGTCTGTCTGTCTGTCTGTCTGTATGTATGTATGTCTGTCTGCTCTCTCTCTCTCTCTCTCTCTCTCTCTCTCTCTCTCTCTCTCTCTCTCTTTCTCTTTCTCTCTTACAGGTAAGCGGCAATGAAAACAGGTCGTTGTTTTAACGCTCTCGTAAATGTTTAACGTTTCTGTTGATTTCATCGCAGCAATGAACGCGACTGGTCTACCAGCAGCAGCAGTAGAAGAATTACCGAAGGGCCTGCTTCAGTAAAATCGAGTTACCTCATGGAATATCGCCGGAGAAGGACCAAACACGCTTTTCGTCTTGCGACCTACAAGCTCTCAGTCTGAAGACGCCATGACACCAGACACGCAAGTCAACTTGTCACTGGTGGAAGAAACAGCCTCCGTCTCCGTCTCAAATGTGTTGAGACATAGCAACGACGCGGTAAGATAGGCCAAGACAGTGAAATCTGTGACACTTAGGGTAATTCTGACAAATCATTCACGGGAAGTACTCGACAATTATGCAACCCTTTGATAAATTTGATCTTGAATACAACAATTAAATTATATTAAAACTTTTGGAATGAATACTAGAAGTAAGAGTTTAAAGTTTAAAAATTCAAAAAAAGTTTGAAAAATGTTCTTGACTGCTAAGAGATCCGAACCAGTGACCGCCGAAGTCGGGCGCTCTACCTATTGAGCTAAACTGGCTCACTGTCTTAGAGGGTAAAAATATACATTTTGACTTCGAATATTAAACGTGAGTTCTCGAGCATATGTATCAGTATCGACTCGTCGGTTTCCGATTTTCTGTGTTCATATTTGTGTATTGTACGTTCTGTCGACCTCACTGTTCGAGATAAGTTTAGTTGGTTCACTTCGTATCAGTTTCAAATCAAAATCAAGTAGCATTCAATTCAAGTGTGACCGACATTATGTTGGCACTCCAGCTTCTAAATTGTATTGACCAATCGCCGAAAGGCGCTGACGTCATTTCATGAAAGAATTTCCCTACCGAGAATTCCAAATGGTTTGGAGATTTTGAAGATTTCGTTCGGGACGATGACGCCCTGATATAAAGGGAACCAAGCGGTTAAAAACGGGCGTCGACTTCGGCAAGGAAGGAAGATAGTAACTTATGAGATCATACACCTATGCTCTTTCACAACCCATACAAACCCGACAGAGTTATTGCCTGCAACTTTTGTTGTCTGTCAAGTTCATTCAAGCGTGTTTTTTTTTTTAGGCAGACCGCTTTTTAAAATTGTGCTTTGAATTGATTTACAAAAGGTCTTTCTTCCTCCCTTTCTTCCCGGGGTAAACTGCCAGATAATTACTATCAATTTATTTATCGTCAGTACAGTAGTCATACCTTGAGCACAATCATAAAAAAATGCATGTTGTTTGTGTTTGTGTAAGTTGTACAACCGATTTGTATCAGACAGTCAATGGACACTATACTACCTTTCGCGTTACAGTACGAAAGTAGTGAGCAATACCAGAAACATTCTGTCAACGGTGGTCGGCCAACTCTTACATAGTGCAGTTGTTGTGAATCTGAAACCACGATACAATTTGGATAAACTAACTCGAGAATGAAATCACAGAACAACATTCCGCCCACAACTACGTCAGTGCCAAATCAACCGAGGACCGTTCTCCGGGGTTACCGCCTTAAACCACAGGAAAGTTTGGGGAAATGCCACCACAAAAGTGATAAAATCGTCCAGAGCAAAACGTTATATAGAAAGATGTTCAACGCACAGTGAATTTTGGATCTGGTTTGTCTGGTTCCATGGCATCTCATTCGTGCTGCTCGGGGATACATTCTGGTCGTGACGTCACGAGCAGTGTGTTCGTGGATACTTAGCAAACAGCGATAACGCCACAATACTGAAAAGTAAATTAGAACACAGAAACTTCTTCTGCGGAGCTCGGGAAATGCGAAGCAGGAAACTGCTAAGAAATCAGGCCTAATTTTCTTTCTTTTCGGAGAGACCGAGGTCCGACATGTCTGAGCAATGGCCCATGGAAATAATTTGCTTGACCCATATACACTGAGCACAAAAAGTAAAGGATATTTTTTCAGTGGTATAGCCCAGATGTTAAACAGCAGTGTTTGGGTCAGATAAATACGTGTATTTAAAGATCAGTCTTGTTTCTGCTCAAAAATGTCTTTCCTGGATCTGAGCGGCGAATTTGAACGAAATGTGTATGGACTGTTAGATAAGACACCAAATAAGATGTAAAAAATGTAAATTATCATTTAGTTTAAGTCACCGTTTCGACGGTTGAAAGTGAATCATGCCGTCAAAACACGCCATTTTTGAGGGTAGGCGTGGTCACGGACCTGTGACGTCATACCCAAATATTGCTCAGATCCAAGAAACACATTTGTGAGCAGAAGAAAGACTGATCTTCAAATACACGTTTTCATCTGTCTGACCAAAAAACTGCTGTTTAACATCTGGGCTGTCCCACTGAAAAAATATCCTTAACTTGTTGTGCTCAGTGTAGCTAAAGGTTGCGTTCACACACAAAAACAGTAGGTCGAGGCGTTCTTTGCTCTGAGCATTTTATTTCTGACACAACGCAAGTAAATCCACTGTCTGGTGTAACATAGACAAGACGATAGCGAGCATCCTAAAATCCCATGGTAATGATAAATTAGTCAGAGAACAGTACCAGAATAAAAATATTTTACCAACATACTCAATATATATATTTAATCCAAAAGATGATCCTGAAGGTTCTGTGAACGGTCTTCACTGGCATCTAAAGTTTTAATGAAATGACACGGGGATAAATGCTTTAATTTGGGTTTGAAATTTGTTGCAATAATTTGTTGGCCAAGTTTAGTTCTGTTTCTCAGGTAACAGCCGTTTACTAATCAATTAGTGCGATAAACGTGCTACCAGCCTTGGTTTTTCTGATACCCAAGCCCAAGGTGCTTCACTAGCGCTTTTGCATACTTTTTGACTGAATATCCACACATAAATAGTGAACGTACAAAACACATCAAAAACAACACATGTAAGTGATCGAGGTAGCAAATGTTACGATTACAAGCACATCCCTGCAGTATCCCCCCCCCCCCCCCCCCCCCTCCTGTGACCGGTTAAAAAGCAACTATTCGGGCGGATTCGGTGCGTAGGTGTCAAATCGCAGCATATCTAGCCAAGCTCGATCAATTTTATATACAGTTTATGAGTACAGTAAATGTATATTTTTCGATTGTTTCTAACAAGCTTATATAAGTTCAGATGTTCTGGGATTCCTCACTAGATAGTATTCCATGTTGTTAAACTTTTACTTCATGCACCAAACGATACAAAGTTCAAATAGGTTGTGAAATGGAAACTCGCTCTATAATCGACCAAGCAACAGCCTTTGCAAAGAACGCCGCCGCGTGCTGACACGGGGGTGGGACATGGATGCCGTCTCTGGGTCTGCACATTTGACCCGTGTCCGTCCCGGGCCTGATTCCAACCCGCGACCTTAAGTCACGCAAAACTGTTTCCAACCATACTTAGAGAGAGAGAGAGAGAGAGAGAGAGAGAGAGAGAGAGAGAGAGAGAGAGAGAGAGAGAGAGAGAGAGAGAGAGAGAGAGAGAGAGAGAGAGAGATCAAATCAAATCAAATCAAATCAAATCAAATTTTATTTTTCGAGGGTTGTGGCATAAGCAATACAACGAGCTTTTTTTCAACCAGCCCTCGCCCAGAGAGGGGACTAATCTAATCACATATTTACACGGATATTAACGTAGAAAAAAAGGTAGAGAAAAACAACAACATATGAATATTTACACATTACATATTATACACAAATATAAAGCGTCGTATATGTAACGTAGTGAAAACAATGCTGAATACACATGCATGAGTAAATGTGTTATTAATTTGAGTGTTTTTGTGTGGATATAATGAACGCTGATGCTTTGGACAAATGAAAATATAACCAAACGAAGTCTTCCATCACTGTGATTTTTCGTAATTTAACATTAAATACAGTGAAAGGTGTTTTTTGAAAGTATTGAGACTCATTGGGACTCTCACAAATTCCGGGAGAGAATTCCACAGGACGCTACCAGAATAGGCTAAGCTTGATTTGAAGAGATCTATCCTTGGAATTGGGACGTTAAACTTTCGGTTTGGTTTGACTTTAAAGTTTGCAACGAAAGTTCGTGGTGCACGGCCGGAAAGTATTTTGTGAAGGAGCACGCCTTCATTTAATTTAAATCTTTGTTTTAGTGGGAGAATCTTAAGTTTCTTATAATCATCAAATACAAGACTGGATTGTTTCAGTAAAATTAGTTTCAGCGCTCGCCTATGTAAACTATACAATGGTTTTAAAATATTAGCACTGGCAGAGTCCCAGATGGTTGAACAATAATCTGTGATGGTTTGTATATATGCGTTAAAGTATAATAACCTTGAGTGCTGATCTAGAAAGTGTTTAATTCTATTTAACTGATATATTTTTCTGGACATTGTTTTACATACAGACCGAACATGATGGGCCCAAGACAAATTATTATCGATATTTACTCCCAAAACTTTATGATCTCCTACCTCCTCTATTGCGTCGTTACCAATTAATATGGAATGAGGATTGTTTCGTATGTTTTGTCTCTTTTGTCTTGTTGTTATTAACATGTATTTGGTCTTTTTAGGGTGAAGACTCATGTGGTTATACTCCGTCCAATGAATGAGATCATCTACACTGTTCTGCAACGATGAATAAACTTTGTCTAATTTTTTATCAGTAGTGTGTAGGGTCGTATCGTCAGCAAAGAGTTCGCAGTCATCATTAATACTAAGAGGAAGATCATTAATATACAGGGAAAAGAGTAGTGGTCCAAGGACAGAGCCCTGGGGAACCCCGTATAACACAGGTCTTTTGCTGGATACGGTTGAATTAACGCAGACAGACTGCTCTCGCCCAGCTAAGAAAGAGGAGAGCAGGCATAAGGTTTGGGGTGACATTCTATATTCAACTAATTTTCGTAATAGTAATTCATGATTAATAACGTCGAAAGCTTTAGCAAAATCGACGAATAAGACACCACAGAGTTGATTATTATTAATGCTACTAAGCCAACTTTCAAGAAGGTTTGTTAATGCTGTGTGGCACGAATGATTTTCTCTAAAACCTGACTGGTTGGAATGTATAAGATCGTATTTCTTCAAATGAGTGGTCAAGTGTGTAAATATGTGTTTTTCAAGTGGCTTTGATAAAACAGGAAGAATTGAGATTGGTCTGTAATTGGCGGGGTCAGAAGAACTACCTGATTTAAATAGCGGGATTACTTTCGCCTCCTTTAATTTGGTGGGAAAGTAGGATTTGTCAAGGCACAAATTATAAACATATGTAAGGGATTCTGCAATAAAAGGGGCAGACAACTTCAGAAAGAGAGAGAGAGAGAGAGAGAGAGAGAGAGAGAGAGAGAGAGAGAGAGAGAGAGAGAGAGAGAGAGAACGAACGAACGAACGAACGAACGAACGAACGAACGAACGAACGAACGAACTTTATTACTCAAGGATGGAGATTTTAGGCTCACGCCTAGTCTTACAATCTGTCCCTGCTAAACTAAGACATAAAAATTAAGACAATAAAAGGAAAATTGTCAATCGCAATCATACAGTATTATTAATTACAACATTACCTATACGACTACATAATGCATAATAGAACATTGAAATGTACATGTATGTCAATATAATACAAAGGAAAAGAAAAGTCGACTCGCACACACAGGCGCGCCGCATGCCTGCAATCACGTTCGCACTCAATACAACACACACACTCACACACACACATACATACACACACACACACACACACACACACACACACACACACACACACACTCAGACACACACACATACATACATACACACACACACACATATGCGCACACACACATACACACGCACGTACACACACACACACATATGCGCACACACACATACACACACACACACACACACACACACACACGCACACGCACACACACAACAACAACTTTATCATCATCATCATCATCATGATCATCGTCGACATCATTATCATCATCAACAAAATATATAGAGGTTAGTGATAGCAATGCATTCTTGCTAGAAACAGCTTCAGAATGTAACTGTTCGTGACAACAGATATTTGCGAAGCTGCGATTTGAAGTGTTTAATCGTGCTTGACCCCTTTATCTCACATGGTAGCGAATTCCAAATTGTTGAGCCCGAAAACGCTAAACTGGTTTTATATAAATCAATACGGGGTAGTGGGGAAATTAATTTGTTTGAGCCATATCTGTCTGTTGCTTTCTGAAATAATGATCGCATGTACTGTGGGGTCTCGTTTATTTGTACCTTAAACATTAAAAGCGCCTTATTAAATAATAACTGATCTTTAAGTGATAACAAATTAAGACTGCTAAGCTTTTGCTCTGTTGATGTTTGCGGACCCGGCATGATAAGTTTAGCTGCGCGACGGTGAAGAGAATTTACTTTTTTTAAGTGAACATCGCTACAACCATCCCAAAGTGTAGATGCATAATTCAGATGAGGTAAAATATGACCAAAATAAAACAACTTGAGTGCTGAGGTATCAGCGTAATGCTTTAATTTGGAGAGAAGGAACAAGTTTTTAGATAAGGTTTTGGTAACGCGGTTGAGGTGGGACTGCCACTTTAATTCAGCGTCTATTGTGACCTTGAGAACACGATGGCTGGTTACTTGCTCAATGGGTGACTCATTTAAACTGAGATGAAGATTCAGAGGAGCGAGTTGGTGTTTCTGTCGTGTTGTGATCACCATGCATTTAGTTTTGCCTGGGTGTATAATCATTGAGTTTTGTTTACACCAATCAAATATGTTGTTCAAACTCGTTTGAAGAGAGGTTTCAATAGATTGTAAACTTTTACCGGACGTGTAAAGAGACGAGTCGTCTGCGAAAAGGTCATTAATAACCATCTTGTCTGATATATAGAGTGGTAGATCGTTAATGTATACTGTTCAAAAAAAGAAACGCATAGTTGCTACTTGCCAAATTTGTTTTATTTTTCGAAAAAATTAACAGAAAATCCAATATTTAGATTATTTGTTTGAAATTTGGTATGGACACAGTTGAATGCACACACAGTTCATTTGCATCTTCAAATCAATCAGTCAATCAATACGATTGGGTGCCGAGGCTGTCAAGTCAGTAGGGGGTGTGACTGCCTTGAGCAGCAACAACTGCCCGGCACCTTCTGGGCATGGACTGGATCAGATGCCGGATATCTTGCTGTGGGATGGTGTCCCACTCCTCCTGAAGTGCCTGCAATAGATCGCGGTGATTTGCCGGCGCTTCTTCTCGCCTGCGCACACGTCTGTCCAATTCATCCCAGAGGTGTTCTATCGGGTTCATGTCTGGCGACATGGATGGCCAGGGAAGCACCTGGACATGGTGGTCGGTGAGGAACTGGGTGGTGAGTCGTGCTGTGTGCGGGCGAGCGTTGTCCTGCTGGAATATGGCATCCTGGTCAGCCAGAAGAGGAAGGGCGTGTGGGCGCAGAATTTCCTCCACGTATCGCTGGGCAGTTATGCGCCCTTGGACGTGCACCAGGGTGCTCCTTCCAGCGGTATTGATCGCCCCCACACCATGACGCCTCCACCACCATGAACGGGTGCCTCATCCACACAGTTGGGCGCGTAACGTTCGTTTACTCTCCGGTAGACCCTCCTCCGACCATCATGTCGCTGGAGCAGGAAGTAGGACTCGTCGCTGAACCACACGTGTCTCCAGTGATTCCGGACGGTCCAGCGAAGGTGCTGGTTGCCCCACTGCACTCGGTTCTGGCGATGGCGGCGGGTGAGGACAGCTCCTCTGTGAGGTCTGCGAGCTCTCAAACCAGCTTCATGCAGGCGGTTCCGCACGGTCTGGTCCGATAATCGGTGTGGCCCGGGGAGAGCCTGGACAGAAGATGAGGCCGACAGGAAACGATTCCGGGGGTGGCGGAGCCGTATGAAGCGGTCGTGAGCAGCAGTTGTCGCCCTTGGTCTTCCCGCTCGTGGCAAGTCAGCAACGGAGCCAGTGGCTTGAAACCTGACCCACAGTCTACTGATGGTGCTCTGGGACACGTGGAAGTGCCTGGCGATTGCACTTTGACTTTGGCCTGCTTGTAAACGACCCAATGCAATTTGGCGGTCTTCTCTGCTCAATCGGGCCATCTTTCGTCGCTGAATTGTCGTCTGATTTCTTTGTGGCGAACAATCCGCTTTTATGGGTTTTGGAAGACATGGTGAGAGCTCAATATTCCCCGAGTTTCACGAGATTACACTGAAGCATGACGAGTGGTCATGCCAAATGAGCAATTTTGACATTGTAGCCACTGATAACGCATGCGTCACGTGCAGAGCTCACTTGTGGCAATGGACGAAAGGTCGACGACCAGATAAACATTTTCTGCAGTTTGGTGGATATCCTTGTAGCCATATAACTAAATTAACCAAATATTACAAGCTATGCGTTTCTTTTTTTGAACAGTATAGATGCAAAATAAAAGTGGGCCCAAAACTGATCCATGTGGGACGCCGTGCATGAGCCGTCCTATCGAAGAACGGTTACCATTAAGGGAGACAAACTGCGTTCTGTTCGCTAAATAAGAACGAAAAAAAGGTAAGTAGGATGCGTCGCCTAAATAACAAGATAATTTCTTTAACAGAATTGTGTGATCAACAATATCAAACGCTTTCTTAAAATCGAGGAAGACGGCGCCGACTGTTTCCGAATGGTTAATGGCAGAGAGCCATGTATCGCATAGTTTAACGAGAGCTGTGTGACACGAATGTTTAGGGCGAAATCCTGATTGAGATGGAGCGAAAAGACCACGGCTTTCCATGTGGAGAAGCAAGCACTTTTGTACATGTTTTTCTAATGGTTTTGATAGAACATACAATAGCGAAATTGGCCTAAAATTGTTTATGTCGGTTAAGTCTTTTGTTTTGGGAAGTGGAATTACTTTTGCGGTTTTAAATATTTCTGGAAACACATTTCGGTCAATACATAAGTTGTACGCATACGTAATTGGCTCAACAAGAAAGGGTAACACTAACTTGAGTAAGGAAGCGGGTATGTTATCGGGTCCCATTGACTTTTTATTACTCAAGTCAGTTATTAGTCGCCCGACTTCGTGGACTGCAATGAATGGGATGTTAAAAGGTTCAACTTCTTTCATATTGGCCTGGCAAAATAATTGAAGAAATTGTGGGCATTCATACTCGCTTTTGTCATTTTCCCTATAGGTAGACTCCAAAAGCTTACTAGGAAGAGATAAGGAATAATCATTAAAGGCACTGGGTGAAATACCAACCGAAGTTGAATGTTGTCGGGTTTTTGATTTTGCAGTTACTTCGTTTATTGCTCTCCATAAGGAAGCGGTATCTTTCTTCTCAGAAACAAGTTTATTAAAATAATGCCTTTTGGCCCGGCGCACGAGGTCTAAGACCTTATTTCTTTGTTTCTTGTAATCAGCTTTTAATTTGTTCTCTTTATAGAAATCGCGATCTTCGAAGAGCCATAGCGTTTATAATGTCTTCATTTAACCACGGGGGAAGTGTGGGGTGCTTGACCCTCTTTTTGCGCAACGGTGCATGCTTATCAATAATTGGCAAAAATGCCTCATACAAAGCAGAAAAGGCATTATTTGGACAAGTATAATTGCAAATAAGATGAAAGGGCACAGAAGCAATGTCTCGCAAAAAATCCGTCTCATTGAAATTTTTAAAGGATCTGTACTCAATTGTTGTATGGCCCTTATGCGGACGTTTTGGTAATTTAAAAGACCAAGTGCAAAAAATAGGGCTATGGTCACTTATACTTTCATTGAATACAAACACTTTAGAAACATTACACACATTGTTTGTGTAAATATGATCAATTAACGTTGCACTAGTACTGGTTACTCTTGTTGGATCTTTGATTAATTGCTGAAGACCAAACAGCGATGTAGTAGAAGACCATGCATGTTGCGGTTTATTTAAATCATAATTAAAATCACCTAAGAGGAGAATGTTAGAATTACAGTTATTAACGTTGTCCATCATGCGCACAAAATCGTCAATCCATGCAAGTGAAGAGGCTGGATTTTTATATATATATACCCCACTAACACAGAAGGAGATTTAGAGAGAGAGAACGAACGAACGAACGAACGAACGAACTTTATTACTCAAGGATGGAGATTTTAGGCTCACGCCTAGTCTTACAATCTGTCCCTGCTAAACTAAGACATATAAATAAAGACAATAAAAGGACAATTGCCAATCGCAATCATACAGTATAACTAATTACAGCATTACCTATACGACTACATAATGCATAATAGAACATTGAAATGTACATGTATGTCAATATAATACAAAGGAAACGAAAATTCGACTCGCACACACACGCGAGAGAGAGAGAGAGAGAGAGAGAGAGAGAGAGAGAGAGAGAGAGAGAGAGAGAGAGAGAGAGAGAGAGAGAGAGAGAGAGAGAAAAAAAGAGAGAGATAGCGAGAGAAAGAGAGAGATAGAGAGAGAGAGAGAGAGAGAGAGAGAGAGAGAGAGAGAGAGAGAGAGAGAGAGAGAGAGAGAGTAGTCACCGACAGAGAGGGGAAGATATTAAAAGGAAAAAAATGCCTTTAGATAAAACATGCGTGTTAAGGTGCAATCAGCCAGCTGCACTTGTGACAGATTGACCGAGGTCTTTTAAACTGATGACATGGGGGAGGGACATGGATACCGTCTCTGGGTCTACAGTTGCCCCTTGTCCGTCCCAGAATCCGCGACCTTAAGTCACTTACGTCACGCAAATCATACTGAAAGAGCGAGAGAGAGAGAGAGAGAGAGAGAGAGAGAGAGAGAGAGAGAGAGAGAGAGAGAGAGAGAGAGAGAGAGAGAGAGAGAGAGAGAGAGAGAGAGAGAGAGAGAGAGAGAGAGAGAGAGAGAGAGAGAGAGAGAGAATGACTTACCCGCACCGACAGAAAGGTAAAGATGAAAGAATGTCTTTTGATGAAACACAGTTGCATACCTGTTTAGGTATAATCAGCTACGTGCATGACCAAGATTATACGAGGGTCAACTGAAAAGTATCGGGCCCGACCAGGAAGGAGTTGACTTACGAATCTACAAAAAGTTTGCATTTCAACATTGTCCCTCCGGACCTCACACGTGTTCCATCTGTGCCTGAGATCCTTATTGCCGTTGCTGCGGAAGCCCTTGTATTGCAGCCGTTGGAAGTCCTCAAAAGCAGTCATGACGTCATTGTCCGTTTCGTAGTGCTTAACCCTGAGGTACTTCTTCATGTTTGTAACCCTATGATGGTTTGAGGATGGCATATCTGGCGAATACAGCGGATGGTTAACGATCTCCAAGCCGCATTTAAAGATTTGTTGCTATGGAAACCAAGGACTTTCGGGCAGGGTCGGTGTCTAAACGGAGCAACATCCCTTTCTGGAGCGTTCCTCGGTGCTTAGCCTTGATATGCTCTCTTGGTTGACTCGGAAGTATGAAACAGAATTCACCGGTTACTGTCTCATCTTTTGGAACTAAGTCCAACAGGAAATACCCCTCTGCGTCCAATAAAACAGATGCCATCACCTGTTTAAGGGGAAATGACCCTGACCTTCTTTAGGTGGGTATAACCTTGATGCCCCTACTGCATGAACGGTTGATTGGTTTCAGTCTGAAAGTGATGTCTCCTAGTCTCATCATCAGAAACAAATCGGGACATAAAATCCTCTCGATTGGCTTCAAATAAGCGTACAATGTCGCGTGCCATGTTCAATCTGAAATGCCTCTGTTCTGGTGTACAAGTTTGAGGACCTACCTTGCTAACATGAAAAGTTTTCTGCATAGAATACTCCAAACTCTTTAATGTGAGATGCCAAGTGTATCAGTAATGTAATAGGTGCCCATTGGTTAAATTTGCATCACCAGCGCGCAGACACTGAGCATCAACGGTTTCTTGAGTTGTGACCGTTGTTGGTTTTCCAAACCGTTTGTCATCTTAAATGGTTTTACTTCCAAGCCTGAATTCCGCTGACCACCTCATTACTGTGGTCTATGAAGGGGGATCCCTGCCAAACGTTTACGTCAGGTCATTATGAATTTCCAGTGGGCTAAATAGTTTTCTTTGCAAATATTGGATCACTGAGTTTTGTTAGTTTCCGAGAATGTGGGGTTAATAGTGGGGTATGTTACTTTGAGAAACCAAGGCACACAAACAAACCGGTGAAAATATCTATTATTTTGCATGAAGTCTTCGAAGGAACCTTTCTTAATTCATGCCAAGTTTTGAATGTCTGAGTCAATTCCTTCCTGGTCGGACCCGGTACTTCTCAGTTGGCCCTCGCACAGGGTGACATGGGGGTGGGACGTGGATACTGTCTGTGGTATTCGTGTCCGCGACTCTAGGATTTTATATCCAGAGTTCAAGAGTGCAGAGAAACCGATACATATAGGTCATTGAACGCGTTATGAAAAACTCATGGGTGGCAAACTTCATAAGACATAATTAATATTATTCCAAATAATTTGACATCTTTAGCATTAAAACGAAATCTTTGTTTATAAAGCCATGATAGACATTGTTGTATAATATTTTTCAAATATATTTTTGGAAATCATGATTTTTGCATGAGCATTTGTTCGAGCAAGACATTATTTTTGAGATCGTTAGCAGCAGCTTGACGCACTTTCGGAAATTCCCGTTTCTTGTTATTCTTTATCTCTTGCCTGACTGATCTCCCGTTTTACTACAGCTAGGAACTTGATTTTGGCACACACCGTATGCACGACAATTCCAAGCTACTTACCAAAGTTCAGCTTAATCGAACCCAGAGTACCAGATATACAAATCTAATAAAAAGCCAGACAGCCAGACAGCCAGACAGACAAACATACTGACAGAGCAATTCCTATACACCGCCATATAAAGGCGGCGTAATAAAGATTCACTGTATGATCAGAAGAAAATGGGGATTGAATCTCTTTTTTTATGTCAGTGATACACTTTAGTGTTGTAATCATTTCTTTTTCAGACATTTATTTCTCTTTCTCGTGTGAAGTTTTGTCCTTCAGCTGTCTAAATTCAGATGTTAAAGAATGCTTATTTTAGATGTCTTGTGAAATGCCTGATAATAATTGTCACAGTTCTTTTCAGCCTTTCAATTTCCTTACTACGAGTAATAGTGTGGGTTATTCCTCTCATTCAATAAATGTGTTTTTTTTCCGTCAGAGCATTCCTTAGAAATTTTAGGAATTAATGATTTTTTGTCCCCGAAAAAATATATCATTCAGCCCAGCGATGACTTACCTCACCCTGTTTTTCTCTTAATGATATTTTCCTGTTGTCAGTTCCTGTTGCACACACACACACACACACACACACACACACACACACATACACACACACACACACACACACACACACACTCACCCTGTTTTTCTCTTAATGATATTTTCCTGTTGTCAGTTCCTGTTGCACACACACACACACACACACACACACACACACACATACACACACACACACACACACACACACACACACACACACACACGTGCGCGCGCGCACGTACGCACGCACGCGTGCTCATCAATCTTGCTCGGTGTTGATAAGGTCCTGCAACAAGAACATTTCGTAATCCAGGTCCATTTCAGAGACAGAGAAAAGTTTGTGTCGAAGGGAAAGGCGTGTTAGCAACAGCAACACAAGGTTTTATGCTCTGTTTCCGCAATTCATCCCACGTAGGCGATTATTATCGAACTTGGAGCACCAATGAAAAGACATAATTCCCGTCGCGATTTAACATGTGATTCTATCTCTCTTTTTTTCTGATTACGCAATTTGCTGATTGACATAAGAGTCACGATTCAAGCCAGAGTCTAAATGACTGACATTTTTGGATGGGCACAGTAATCATTATCAAGTCAGCAAAGGATAACAGTTTAACACAAAAAAAAACAGGGGAAAAGGAAGAAAATCGTGTGAGATTGTGTAAAACGTGACAAATTGGTACTTTGGCGACTTTGGAGCTCAAATTTGAAGGATTATTGTCCGCAATCAACGTAACACAAACAAGTATTTCACACGTGTACATAAGAAACAGCATTTCTAAATATTCTAGAAGAAACTAAGTCTGCCGAATAGAACAAAGGTACGAAGGGACTATAACAAAGGTTACTCACATTCAAGCATGGTGCTCGTTGTTGTTGGTGTTTGGTTTGGTTGTTTGTTTGTTTGCTGTTTTTCTTTCATCTGGGATCTATCATGTTTGTTTGTTTGTTTGTTTGTTTGTTTTAAAGGCACAGTAAGCCTCCCGTAAACCATCACAGATACGGTCAGGCTTTTACACACAGTACAAACACCCTTTCATTTAAACACTCACCGATTGAGAACATCCTAGGTGCCCTCCGTAAAGAGCGAACAATTTTCAAAGAATTTATTTTTGCGTGGTTTATCTTACCCCTGAGCCATCGTGAACCCGTGTGATCCAGTTTCCCTTTTTCACAATGTAGTCGTCAGTTAGTCATTTGAATGCGACTCGATGTGAGCTTATTTACAATAGCACGTTTTTATGCACGAAACAAACGGCTGTGGTTCACAAGAACTCTAGCGATGGTTTTTGACTGTTGAGAGGAACGGCGATATGCATAAACCGTCGTCTGCTACGACCCTTGCGTGACCCTGCTTCCGGGCTTTTCTTTTTTCAAGCTTTCACAACTTCGAATTGTACTGATCTTGTCTTGATGAAAAAAGAATTCTTTTATGATTAAAGAATGTTTGTGTAACAAGCTGTCAATTTATTATTTAGATTTTAAAAGTTAGGTCTAGCGCAAAAACGCACCACGGTCCAAAAACATTTTGATAATCATCGATTCACGGCTATCGCCAGTTTACATCGATAGAATGAGACCCGAAGGGAAGTAACTCATGTTTGACCTGAGTTCAGGATGGGTCCAAAAAGTGTTCGAGACAATCTGCAAAATTAATTCTTTAAAAATTGCTCGCTCTTTTCGTAGGGCACCTAGGATGTTCCCGTTTGGTGAGCGTTCAAATGGAAGGGTGTTTGTACTGTGTGTAAAAGCCTGACAGTATCTGTGATGGTTTACGGGAGGCTTACTGTCCGGGTGTGATTTCCGGTATATTCATAACAGCCGTCCAGCACCAAAACGAGGCGCCATTGTTTGTAGAGGACCAAGTCCACGAAAATAAATTCTTTGAAAATTTCTCACGCTCGACAGAAAGCAGCCAGGATGTTCCCGTTCGGTGAGCGTTCAAATGGAAGTATGCTTGTACTGTATGTAGACGCTCGGGGAGCTCTGTGATGGTTTACGGGAGGCTTACTGTGCCTTTAACTACGGCAAAAGTTACTCACATGCATTCGAGCATGATGTACTGCATCCGGGAAACAGATCACTGCTTGTTGTTTTTGGTGTTATTTTTGTTTGTTTATTTGTTTGTTTGTTTTGGGTTGTTGTTGTTTTTCGTTCGTTTGTTGTTTTCAATCATACGGGATCTAATTGATTTGAACCACAACCTTGTAGAGTGATACATTCCGATACCATTGCGGCCGTGTCACGGTTTTATCTCTGTCTTCACTTTCGTGTTTCCGCCCTATTATCTCCCTCTGTGTCGCTGCAGTTACCACCCACTTTAATGAGTTAGGGCGAACCGTACCAACGAACAACAAGGGATCATTAACGTGTGAAACGGTTAGTCAGTGAGGAGCCTGCAGTTGGTTTAAGCCGAATTTGTAGCATTTTTTGCCATTTCTTATGCATTTCTAAATATTTTGATATGTATATAATCTTTGAATTGCTCAGCTGATTTTTTTCCGTTTGACACAATCGTGAAAGATGGAACATTGAACATAAACATTTAATAAGTTAGAAATTTAACAAATTAGTCAGACTGAAGATTGCACATTCAAATAAGTAAACAAACAAACAAACAAACAAACAAACATTCAAATAAGCAACAACAACAACAACAACAACAAAATTAAAATTAAATAAGAAAAAACCTCAATCGATAAAACATATGCAATAGTAAAAAAAGAAATGAAATGAAAAATGGCTGTTACCTTTTTTTAAGAACTGTGCTGCGATGTTTCCGCTTTGGGGGAAGCTCAGCCTCAGCAGATTTCAGGTGAGTTCTGGTTTCTTTTTCCCTCTGCTTTTCCGAAATCGCTTGCACAACAAAGTACGAAGTGGACTGTACACTTTAAGTTAGAAAATTTGCGATGTTAACAAAAAGTATATAAACAATTTTTTCATCGAACAATTTTGCTCCTGTCGCGCAGATGTCAGAAAAATGTCCATTGGTTCCGTTTCTCTACACGTCTGTGTCATTTCCTCTGGTTTCTTTTATAGTCGTCTCTTCTTTCTCTCCAGTTGTGGTTTTCTTTAGCGTTTTATCTCAATGGCTTCTAATCTTATTTTTTGTACAAATGCCGGAATAAAGTCCTTTGTTGTGTCTTATAATGACTCTTTGACATTGCGGTGGAAAATCGAAGAAGGTGTAGTCCATATCAAGAGATTGTTTTTCGACTCGAGCTCTTTAAATAACTGTTTCCGCAAACATTCTTTGTTGCTTACTGTTCACAACAAATGTCAGTGTCACTGTTATGTACAGCACATCAAACACGTTACAACCGTCAGTGCTTCTAAAAGTTCAAGGACAATGTTTTCATACACTACCGTCGACTCTGCTGTGATGTATGGCTGTCTCGCAAACCCTGCTTGAATCGGAAAGTAAAGATACTCAGATTATATATCCGTTGCCTGAATTTTTCTCTACTGTCCACACACCTTACACAGCCCGTGACTTTTTCCCTTCAGGCTCACACGGACCAAAAATGATCGATATTGATCACAGATAAGAAAAGACACTGGGGGAGGGTTTTACCTTGTCTACTATTGCAGCTGTCGGTGATACAGGGCTTTCACCTCTGGGATGTTTTGAAGCAAAAACGTAACGGTATTTTTAACAGATATGACGAATTGATTATTATTTCAACCGAATAGAATTCTTGCGATCGATGATACAGGTTTAAAACAAACTTACACTCTCCATCTGAAGAAATGCATTTCCGACTTTTTCTTCATATCTTAATTCTTTCTTTCAAATTGATCGGGACACTTAATAATATGCTGGTTGTTAGCTGTTAACGCCTTTTTAGCCGAGCAGGTCATTCCGAGTGGAAGCTCACACAAAAATCTCAATTATTTACCATGTTTCACGTTTGCCTCTGTGTGTTTGGCTTTTTGTTTTTACACTCACGGGTAAATACGGCAAACGCTATTTTGGAAAATGGCGTGGTGAGAAAATAGTCCTGACACGTCTCTTTACGCAGCAAATCTTTTCGGCAAAACGCTGAAAAGCCAGTGTAGCTAAAAGTTAATAAGTAAAGACGATTACATGCCGGCATATAGTGAACGGGCACAGGAGCTCATTTCCACACGACTGCCATTGTCCCCAGGAAGGCCAGCATCTGCCTTCTGACGGTGCCTGCAGCCGTCAACAATAACTGTCAGTAAACAGGCTGCACGCTGGCTCCAACTCTTTCTGCCTTGCTCTCCTCGCTCTCCCTCCTCGCAAACTGCTGGTGCTGGTGCTGCTGGTGGTGGTGGTGGTGGTGGTGTTTTCTTCTCGCCTAGCTAGGCACGCCAACGTCGCTTTGGCCGCCGCTTGCCGAGGCCAGAAGAAAAGTACGAGCTGTTTGAAACTGAGTCTCGTTCCATCCACCGCTGGCTCTCCCGCCCCTCTACCCTCTGTGTGTGTGTGTATGTGGCGTCGGGCCCACGGCGCGACATCGAAGACAACGACGTAGGCAGCATGCACCACCGCCGCAGTCAGCACAGACCTTACAATGCCAGGCCAACTCTAGTGGCACAAAAGAGTGGCTGACCCTCACGGCAACTTTTGTCTGCTCTGTGCTTTGCATGTGGCACCGTCGAATAGTATGTAGCTACCAGTGCAAGTTGGCTACGAGAGTTTTGATTAGTCGTCATTGTTATGTTCAACTAAATTGCCATAAGTAGTTCTCAGCTCTTCTGCGTAGAAAGTGTCAGTTTATATTTTCTATTAAAAAAAAAAGTGTATAATACCAGCTGCCTTGAAGAAGCTCTCTGTTTCTCTGGAAAAGTTTTGATAAATGTAAATTGACTTCATGTAATGTTACTTTTTGTCTCGCTTTCAAGGTGCGATTTGTCTCGTTTTTCACTGATATTAAAATCATCATCATCATCATCATCATCATCATCATCATCATCATCATCATCATCATCATCATCATCATCATCAAGACCACCACCACAACAACAACAACAACAACAGCATCAACAACAACAACAACAACAACAACAACAACAACAACAACAACAACAAATGCACAAATAAGTTGTTTACAGTATTAACTTAACCATCAGATTATCGACAGCATTTCTTGCTTGGAAGTGCATGAACAACAGCAAAGGTATTCACGCGTAAATCTCCAATGTCTGCACGTAACAGCTGTGTCATTCATAGCACACCTATAATTATTTGAGCAACAGTTACTGACAACTTGTATGTAGATCTCGAACTCTGTAAAAGTAGTAATGCTAGCATATGAGTCAGACGTTTTTCATCACAATAGTTTAACGAATGAAGTTATTCAGTGCTTTCAGTTGAGCCTAGGTAGGGGAAGGGCTCCTAATATGGACCGGCTCCTAATATAGACCACCTCCTGTTCTGACAAACTAACGGCGCTAGAGCGCTCAAAACAATTTCATTGGCTGTTATCTCTGGATAACTTTCACATGTCAAAACAGTTGCAGAAACACAAACCTCAAAACCGTTATGCTTTTTCTATTTTTTTCACTTTTGGCAGGGTTCACTCTAAATTTGCCGCCTAAAACGGACTCGTTTCTGTCCACAGCCAAAGCTTTAATCACACAAAAATTGCTAAATATGACAGCTAAAACCGTATTTGTTACATTTTAGCAATGTTGACCCCGAGTTTCTACTGCAAACAAAATATAATAGCAAAATCTCAAAGTATGTGTGAGTCCTCTAATATGGACCACCTTCAACAAATCGAAGAAAATAAAAACTAAATGCTATTTTCATTAGTTCATTCAGAAGCTTGCTAGAAATAACCTATAACTAGCCTTCGAGATTTAAAAAAAATATCACAAATAGGCTTCTTTTCGTGGAAGTTGATAATTTCACTTATTTTCACTCTGTTTTTGATAAGCTTCTTTAGTTTCCTGGTGTGCTTAAAATAATGCTCTCATCAATCCGAAACAGATGAATCTAAAGCATAATTTGATTAGTCTGACTTGCACACTAAGTTGTATCATGTTATTTTGAAGTACTGAAGCCTGTGCTGCGACTTCTGTCTTGTGTGTGGCGCACGTTATATGTCAAAGCAGCACCGCCCTGATATGGCCCTTCGTGGTCGGCTGGGCGTTAAGCAAACAAACAAACAAAATTTTGAAGTACAGGGGGCTTTTTACAGTGATTCGAGAAGGCCGCTTCACTGATCCATATTAGGCGCCCAGGCTCCTAATATGGACCATTTGGTTTTTATTCTGTATTTATTTTTGCTGAATATCTATCAAAGCTATTTCACTCTAATTAGGCCTAACGGTTAACCTAAGAGAGAAGGACTACCAAACACAAAATGAAACTTCTTCGCAAGAAAACTAGCTAGTTATTAGCATGAAACAAAAAGTGGTCCATATTAGGAGCCCTTCCCCTACATGAAATAAAGAAAGGAAGAAAGAAAGAAAGAAAGAAAGAAAGAAAAAAACAGAAGAAAAAAGAAAGATAGATAGAATGAAAGAAAGAAAGAAAGAAAGAAAGAAAGAAAGAAAGAAAGAAAAAAAAAACACCACGTCCGAATAAGGACAGTTTCTCCAATATGTATATTTCACGCTATTAGTGAACTGCGAACAAGATAGCTGAATATTGTATTTAACAACAAATTTGTTTATCATAAGAAATGTACTCGCATACATTTTTGATGATGATACGACATGTTCAGGCCTATGGGATAGTATGACATCGATTGAGTTCTCATTTTGGCTATTTAAAGGACTTTTGTTGTTGATTATTTGCGTCGAATGTTGTGCTTGAACCTACATAACGAAAACAATAAGAATCGATGTAAATCAAGACCATTCAGCGTATGCCATCCGAATTCCCATTAGGAGGGCAACCCAAGAAGTGCTCTGCATACATGCTGTTATAATGGCGTTGACCTGCTTGGCCTTCGAGTTTTATTGTGATTACTTTCAATTTGCTCGAAGAACAGCGAGGTTCCAGACTAGCTACGTAACAGCTCTGCAAAATAGCCGTGCAAATGATGGCATCAGCGACAGATGGAACCTGTAAACCCAAATCAGGCTTTGTAAATAGTAATACTAATAATAATAATAATAATAATAATAATAATAATTGTCAGTAAGTACTGGTGTCACATGACTGATGTGAACCAGTTGATTGGCTAATGGCGATGCGCTAAAACTGTTAGCGCACTCTTGGAGTGCGCTAACTTTTTCACAGAGCGTATTCTTCCGCCCTTTGCCCAAGCGAGACTGTGCTCTCATCCTCAGAATTAATTAATGACATGTAGCTTATATTCTCCACAATACCAAATGACCATAAATTCCCTGCTTCTCAATTAAAGAAGAAGTGGTTTTTTTCTGACAGATTGCATGTGCCTGTGCCACAGATCTAAAAATAGAAGCCGCTGTGTTTTCGCCGACTTGCATAGATTCTTCTCATATTCCGTGTTAGTGGCATGTAGCTTATCATCCACATTACCAAATGATGAGTTAGTATACAATTCCCAGCGGCTAACAGAAAACACAAGTGTTATTCCGATAACGTACCAGCTAGACCAGTTTGGAAGACTGACTCGATCGACTCTGTCATACGTAGCAGATCGACTACACTGAAATACGACTGCATCAGTTCAGTAAATGAATCGTTTCCGAATTATCATTTCAAGGCAAGAACAATCGTAATCGAAAACGTGTAGGGTTCAGAACGTTCTTACCATATAAGACTTATTACCAGCCTGCCTCATGCGTGCAGACTGCAGTGGTAGCCAAGCAGACGACATAAACCCCGCTCAGCAAAGTAACATGTTGGGCAAACTGTGAACGAAAAAACGATGGGGATATAATACGTGTAGGGTTCAGAGCATTCTTACCGTTCATATTTAGTATCAGACTCCCCGATGAGTGAAGATACAACACGAGAAATATGCCACATTTATTTTGAAAATGTGCTAACCGTCGATGGCCTTCGAGTCAATTCAAGGGGAGTCACTCCGCACAGTCAATCCGTCGAAGCTCGACTGGAGGTTTCGAATCGCAAATAACGCAGAGCACAGTCCTTTCTCCGAGTTCAAATGAGGTATCTCTGAAAGATCATCACTGTTCAGCTTAACGCTACACTGGAATTTACCAACAGAAATTAAAATGCGTGTGACCAGAGTGTGACGAAAGCACGACACACTTGAGACACCCCACACAAAAGTAGATCTTACTGTACACGACCTGACCACACAGTTATGCCTATTCAAATGCGCGTAGCAAAATGTGCGTTTGGAATCTTCTTTTTTCTATGGCGGTACTGACAATATCGTTATTGAAACAATCCCAGTGCACTAAGGGAGTTATAGAGCAAATCTCGAAAATAATTATTGAACTCAGCGCTATGCGCTTCGTTCAATAATGAATTTTCTCGATTTGCTCTATAAATCCCTTAGTGCACTGGGATGTCTCAATAACTTAAATAATAAAACATTCTTCTATAGCGCTGTTCACCGCCAGATAACAGTCTCATGGCGCTTTACATTGGACATTAAAATTCAACATTTTACATATAAAAAGTTTACTCGTAAGAAATAAAATACAAGCATTATTGTAATTCAATCAAGTTGGCGTTTTAATGAAACAGATCCTGTGATTGGTCAGAATGCCCCAACTCATTAAAAATTACCGGTCATTAATTGTCGATAACCACTCGCTAAAAAATCCATTAACAACCTGCTGACGAGGCGCATTGATACAGCCTAAACTAGTCTCGGTTAGCTTTGAGGGTCATTTTACAAGTAGGAAATATGAAGGCCAACGAAATACCGAGACCATAAGGTATGCGAAGTGATGACGTCGAATAGGTGACGTAAGTTGATGCATGAATTATTCCGGACTACGTCAGTCAATTCCAAAGATCGCTTTTGTGGTGAAAAGAATTTGTTTTAGAGTTTGCTATCTAGAAACCCGTCAAAAAAGAAGGGAAAATGTGTGTGAAAGAAAACAAAACAGGAGCAGAGTGATACGATAGGAATACAGAGACATATTTCTTGGGACTTGACTCTTGCAGGTAGGTGGACTGAAGGTAGTGTGTGAACAGAACAGAACCAATTCTGTCTGTTTACAACCGCATGCAAGCAGGAAAGAGATCGTCGTCAGATTGAATTACAATAACATTATTCATTTTTATTTATTTATTTATTTTATTTACGAGTATTTATATCGCGCACGTATCTCACCACACAAGGTGACTCAAGGCGCATGTTACCTATTAATGCCGTGTGAGATGGAATTTTTTACACAATATATCACGCATTCACATCGGCCAGTAGATCGACTGCCTTTAGGCGCTGCATCCACCTTTCACGGCCTATTATTCCAGGTCACACGGGTATTTTGGTGGACATTTTTATCTACGCCTATACAATTTTGCCAGGAAAGACCCTTTTGTCAATCGTGGGATCTTTAACGTGCATACCCCAATGTAGTGTACACGAAGGGACCTCGGTTTATCGTCTCATCCGAAAGGCTAGCACTTGAACCCACCACCTAGGTTAGGAAAGGGGGGAGAAAATTGCTAACGCCCGGACCCAGGGTCGAACTCGCAACCTCTCGCTTCCGAGCGCAAGTGCGTTACCACTCGGCCACCCAGATCTGTCGGGCTTCAATTAGCTTTTGTCGGGCGTCAATCCCCGATGAAGACCTTGAAGTTTCAAATGGAAGCATGTTAATGTGTAATTAGCTTACATTTCATAAACAACGACCACATACATAAGATAATCTAGAAAATTTAAAAAAGATGAAAAATACATAAGATAAGTAATAGACACATAAAAAGTCTGACATATAAAACATAACTTACATAAAAGCGTACAGATCTAAAACAGAACGAAGATGTAACACAGACTGTGGGGCAAAAAATTAAACAACAAACAACAGGCATACTGTATTATAAAACTACATTATGACTTTTAAACCCAATACACATTTAAACATCGACGTAAATACACGTTACTTCTGATGCACCGATGTGTTCATTCGCAGGTAAAGTGCAGATTCGTAATACAAGTGACGCGTTTTGACAGATCTGAAAGCATAGCTCAGTTTTGCATGGATCACACTATCATGTGTGCAGGTCACGATTGTCTGTCCTTCAATCTGATTTGAATATCATGAGGTATATCCGTCAACCAGTTTTTGATTTGTACCATAATTATTATGATCACTTGTATACGTCATGTGTTATATCAGCAAACAGTCAGCAGTGTCAGCTGTTCAAGGTCACTTTGCCTAATACTGCTGAATCATGCGCACCAATTAGCTCTAGCTCTTGCGACCGATTCATTCCGTGGTGCCACCAACATAATTAAACAGATTTAAACCACAGAAATTATGATTTGCCAAGTTCACATTGTAAATGAATACATATAATTGTGTATGATGAAATGCAACTATAAGCAACATATTTGACGATTCCTTAGTGCGACTTTTGACTCCTAAAATCTATTCTGTTTTTATTGATCACAACACCATTTTGTTAAATTGCACTAGGACTTTTTGCAGTGATTGTCTTTTTATTTTATTTTATATATATATATATATATATATAACTATATATATATATATATATATATATATATATATATATATATATATATATAA